>NC_030429.2:9797585-9865085 GCF_001660625.3 Ictalurus punctatus
CAAATCCATTCGAGTTAGTAGCAAGCTTTTATGTGCACCACATGACTCAGCACACACAACTAAAAATGTGGAGATTTTACCGGTTAAAACACTCGAATGTTTCTCATGATCTTAAAAACCTTTTGATCTGAAGGTGCATGAGTAAATGTTTGAAAACTAACATTTTAGTTACAAAATTTTTTTTTTATTATTTAAACGGACGACTCTGAGCAAAATATTCCGAAAAGCAGCCAATAAGAGTCCAGCGTAGGTGTGAACTCCTTTAATATTGTTTAAAAAGCATCTCAGGGGAATTCCTCAAGAAATCGGTTGAGAAAATGAGAATGAGAATACATTTCTGGAAATTCTAGGCAAAAAGGGCGTCCACATTGAAGATGCTAAAATACCAAATCATTTGGGATTTTTATCACAACATAATTCCCATAGTTCCGCTTGTGTTCTTCCAGAGTTTTGATGACCTTCTTTATTCTGACTTTTTATTATTATTCGAAAATGTGGAGAGAAAAAAATCAAAATAAAGAATGAGTGTGACTAAACTTTTGACTTGTACACACACACACACACACACACACACACACACACACACTAGATGCCACTAATGGGAACTGGCACTAACGTCTGAACAAACAAATCAAGCTTGGTCAAAAAAATAAATCAGAACTTCTCTGCTGTCTGAAAAAAGCTAGTGAATCTGACATTTCAATTCTGATTGTGAGACCAATGATGCCAAAAGATATCCAGATTTTAGGCTTGTCTTAAACGATTATCTTCGAAGGTCATCCTGTGCCATGAGATGTATAAAAATCTTAACTCTTCTGATCTACTCACTGTTTGGATGCTTGCTCTGATCTCAAGTCATACATGGTCATGAGAAATTCTGTGGCAGTCAAAATCACTGTTCAGGACTGAGCATAATCACTGTGTGTCACGTTTAGTTCTTGGCAAATCTTGTAGTGTAGGGGGTTTGCTTCTGTAACCATAAAGATGGCACTACTCCCTGAAGAAGATAAGATCCCTTTTTGAGTCTTGTTCCTCTCACAGATTCTTCCACATGTCATTACAGGGAGCTTTTTTATTTTGCCACTGTCACCACTGGCTTGACTATTAGGGGTACAAATATACATCTGGATCTCTGTAAACCGGCTTTGTAACAATACCTATGTCTATTTGCTGTACAAATAACATTGAATTGAATTGGAAAAAAACAAACAAACTGTGAACAAAAATAAATAAAATCTGTCATCATATCAGGAGTCTCACATTTTCAACTTTGGAGTGTGGCCAAAACTTTTGAGTTTAGTAAAAGTCACAGCAAAATTTTTCCAGCTCAACTACATCTCAAAAGACCTGAAACTAGGCCAAAAAGTTTGGCAAATGGAAAGAGATGCATCTTTCTTCTTCTAAACAAGTTCACTATGGTGTGCACGCACTGTAACAGCAATACATATTTTTATCGTCTTTTTTTTTTTTTTATCATTGTCTGGTACGGCCATTTTCCACTCCATCGCTCTTCCAATCTCTGAATCTTTGCCAAATATCTTAAAACTGAAATGGTTACATCATAGATGTGCAGACATGCTGTCTGCACTTACATTTCCTCTCAGTTTGGCATACTATCTGTGAACTGATAACTTGCCCAACAAAAAAAACACCACCCAGAGACTTGCTTTTTCCAGCTACAGCCTTGTTCCAAACTAGCTTAACGTGGCATGAAACGTTAACGTAAAGTGACATTGGCAACCCATTTCAGTTGCTAGGTGCAGTTCTTTGGTTTGTTTACTTCTGATTGAGTGTGCCTTTGTTGTGTTGATCATGCAGGATCAGTTCAAGACCATGACCTGTTCACATTAGTGTCACATATATAACACATTAACAGGATAATATGAGTGATGTAACAGAAAAGAAATACTTGAGAAACAAATCAGAATGACGTCACAGTTCTATGCGTATTGAATCACGCAGTATTGTGTCAACGGTTACAGTACTTCAAAAATATCCGATTTTTTTTTTTTTTTTTTTTTGAATGAAAATATACTGCATTCCACGAGCTCTCGCTGCAGTTTCTGCATCTGTTGAATAAAATGTGTGACCGGATTCAAATGTCACCCTCGTCAAACAACTGACTCCCCCACTCTCTGGTAATGCAAAATAAAAAACTCTTTCACAGCTCAGTGACATAACTTCATAATTGCTGTTTAATGCTTTAATGATCTCAGTCTGTCAGATTAGCATGTGACAGTAGAATAATCCAAGTTAATTGCCCCATATTTTATTCATGAATCTAATTTCATTTCAAGTGGAAATTAAATAAGCACCTGTCAAATGCATCTGTGTGAGATAATGACATGCAGCAGTGTACATGCATCCATAATCCCACAGTCGTATTGGATATACTTATAACTGACACGTTTAATGATTGAACATGAATTTGTGGTGTTTAGAAATTCATGATGCCAACCCCAGTCCATATTAAATACAGACTGTAAAACTTTTAAAAGTAACCTTGAGACAAGAGTCATCATTTTGAGAGATTTTAAAAATAATCATTCTCCTTGTTTAAAAGCCTACCTACTGACACTAACAACTAACAATCTCTCAGGTGATGGAAATCCCTTCTGCCTGCAGTTCACATCCATTCAAACTCGCCTGTCACATCACTCATTCCCAACACCCCCCTCTTTCCACCCTTTCCATCTGACACGTTAGGGATTAAGCATGTATTGGTTGGTGCTGATAGGCTGACCAGGCTATTACTGGGTATAAATGTCTCGCTCCCATCTCGCTCATCTCTGACGACACGCCGCAAAATGGAGCCTTGCCTCAGCCTAATACACCAGACAATTTTCAATTAAAATGCCTGTCAATGTGGCTCGCAAGGGAGGCGGTAACTCAAAAATAAATAAACAAACGCATGAATAAATAAATGAGCAAACAGATAGCAGCACGGGGAGCTACAAGCGAGGGTTTGGAACGCTATGATGGCCTTGGGCCAGTCACCATGAGCCAAAGAGCACATTTTAGTTCGACTATTTATACTAGAGTCCCATATGGTGCGTGCAGGTGGTGATATGGCATATGGGGCTGCGTCATTTACTATAAGGTGCATGAATCGAAGATAGTCTGGAACCCAGGAGGTGAGTGGCCATGGAGTTTTTGAAAAAAACAAAAAAAAAAAAACGTTTTTGGAAATCTGATCTCTGTGATATAACCACATGCCACAAAAACATGCCAAAGGTGTTAATATGCTCAGGGGAACTTCCAGGCCTACAGATTTCTGGGAATTAAATATGTACATCTATAACTCACCCACTGTTTAGGATACCAGGGTCACGGATTAGCCTCCAGCATAATTACGACATGACAGTGGACAGTATATGACATGACAGTATATTTTGTAGAGCCAAAATATAATCACACTGTAGCTTCAGTGTCACTGACTGAGTGCAATATCCCAACCACATACTAACAGCAGCATGTGGGAGCCAATGAAATGTTTTTGTAAATATAATAATAATAATAATATTATATATATATATATATATATATATATATATATATATATATATATATATATATATATATATATATATATATATATATATATAATTTTTTTTTTTTAAAGCTTTAATTTGTTCATTTTTTTGGTACACTGGACAGACCCACTGCCTGGTAAACAGAAAACCGGTGCACTTGTATAATATACATGTAGACATGCTAATATGTCAAAAATGTACTGCAAGCACGTTTTTACTTAGTGTATACTCTACCAAGTATACATAAATTGAATAAAATTGGCGTATACTTGAAGGAGCTTCCCAACACTAACTTGTTGCACTTTTATAACTGTTCTATGTTTCCCCAATCTGAACCGTCACTGCTTTCCAAAATACTGCATAGCTTTTTACTGAGTCTTTACGTTTGTTTACTTCTGCTGTTTACTATTCAAATTCATCAGTATATTTGTGTGGGATAAAGGGAGTGTCTGTGAAAGCACCACATTTCCCCACTAAATACAGTTTTACAGCTTGTAATATTTAGCTCACTGTCAAATTAATTGAGAGTAGTTTACTGTAAAGTCTGTACAGGATGTTTTTTTGTTTGTTTGTTTGTTTTTACAGTTGTGTTGCCCTGCTTAATTTGCATTATTTATATGCTGCAGTTACACTGAGATTTCCCACCTGGGATCAATGAAGTGTTACTGTATGTTGTCTTAATTAGCAATCGTTAATGCTTGACTCATCTGTGATATACAATTTTCGTTGTAGTGGTACAGGTTTTTCAGGGTTGGCTGCTTAACACTGTTTTAACCAAAAGGATTTAACAATGTGAGTCAGCTGTCTGACTGGATGTGTAATGTTTTTCATTCCCTGGCAGCCTTGTATTTCCCAGCGGTGATTTTAAAGTGTTTGCTGTTCGTGTGCCGTTGGTTGTCCTTTAGGTTGCTGTAATGTGTGATGTCCACACTAATCGGTTCTCTTTGACTAACTGAAGAGAAGAATGTGGTGGAGAGAAAAGGATAATCAAGAGAGACAATGGGGGGAAGGGTTTGACAAGGAAAGAGAGGTTGAGTGTGACTGAGAAAAAATTCATGGAATAGAAAGGGGATATAAGGAAATAATTTTTATAGATAGATTAAGAGAGGCTGAGATAGGTTTAGAGGAAAACCCATAAATATGACTGAATGATGAAAAAGCAGGAAAATGCAGAAACAGGAAAACTACAGCGTACAAGAGTATAAGTGAAGATTTTGAAACAGGATATTAATCAAAGGCAACATAATTGCCAAGCGTCAACATCCCAGCAGAGAAGGATTTGACTCTATACAACAGGTATGAGCCTTTTTGTGGAGGTCTCAGATGTCTTCTCTAAAGTATCAGGTCATTCTAAAGCCCTGTTTACACTAGTGCAGTTTCATTTTAAAACGCATAACTGTTGCTACGGTTACGCCTGTCGTCTACACTACTCCGGCATTTTCCACCCTCGAAAACTGAGACTTTCAGAAACGCCAAAGACCCCGTTTTAGTTTGAAAACTCTGGGCTCACGTAAACAGGCCAAAATGAAGACTTTTGAAAACGTGTGAAGGCGTGGCTTCGCCCACATTCGCCCCCTGATTGGCTCTTCTGGATCATTGCGTATCCTTCCCTGATTCGTCAAGCCCCTACCATATGACCGTTTCGCTACCTTGATCATATACACAACAACACGGAGACTGAACCGCACGTTTTGCTGGCTTTGTTGTCATTCTTAGCAGAAGTTGTGCAGTTAAATTCTGTATTTTATAATACTGCAGATGCCTACATGTACGAGAGGCGAGCTATGATTGGAGCAATCGGCAACAAATCTCATTTCAAGCGGCGTAAGCCCTACATGTACCGCCAGTTTGTTTTGCCTGCCGGTGACTAGCAACCAACTTCCTGTTTACAACTGTATGTGCATGCCCAGTGTGCATGAATGGTCATGTGACCTGCGTATTCGGTCGTGTAGTGTAGACGGAGATCGAATCTGAAACACAGCGGAAACGCCGGTGTGGACGAAGATCGTTTTCATTTTAAAACGCTGTTTAAAAACTTAAACGCACTAGAGTAAACAGGGCCTGAAGCACCTGGAGCAGATATACAGAGCAACGTTTTTCAGTCTGATTGCAATACGCAGCTCTGTGTTGTCTGGTTTAACACATGTGATCAAGCTTAAATCACTGTATTTAAGCTTATTTAAGACTTTAAATAAGTTTTAGAGTTTCACCTGAGCCTCGAAATAGTTTTATGATTGCACAAGAAGTACAACTTCCTCAGATATCATGTCATTAGCTGTGAAGACTGTACATATTTATGAACATGACCAAAAACCTCTCAGCTATCCTATCATTGCCTCATGTTAGCCTGGATGCTCAAAATGATAATTGTGTATGAATTTGACACAAAAATCTTATCAGGTTACCTCATGTAAACAAGCAAGGTAGCATTAGCAATCTACATGTATGAATACAACCAAATGTGTGTGTGAATATGTAACAAATTAGTTAATGTTTTTATGTTCACACACACATATACACACACACACACACACACACACACACACACACACACACACACACACACACACACACCAGTTAGCCTGGCCAGTCAGAAAAAAAGCACACTTCCTATTGAGAACTGGTTTAATGGTCTAATTCTATAAACTCCTATATTTTCCCAAATATATTTTCCCCTTAAGTAAAACTATAAGCTTATGTTATATGAACTTGAAGATACTCCCATGGTCTTTGATCTGCAGTTCAGACCAGATTGGCAGCAGCAGGTGCTCAAATCAACATCACTAACATGAACATGTACAGCCCTGATTAACTGTAACCCTGTGAACACTGGATTCCAGGATGAAATGCATTGTCTGCTGTCTTTCATCTGCTGTAGGCTGCAGGGTCTTCAGCTTCATTAAAGAGCTCTAATGAGGACTTTCTCTTCATTAAAGAGAAGTGTGGCCTGCCAAACTCATCTGCTGAGCAAGGAGCAACAGAGTACCTATCTCACTCACCCTGGGATCTCCAGTGGTGTCAATCATGGAGTGTGAAGCAAATACACACAGGCACACACTCGTGGGCTGTGTGCCCAGCATCTCCATTATTAATCCCTGGCGGATGTTTCACAACCAGAGTCATCACGCTCTTTATTAAAACTCACGCACACACCATTCATCACCCATTGGCATCTATTTAGCAGGCTATTGGACAGGACCAGGCCAGGGGCCACTGTTTACCTACGCGTAATGATTCGGCTCAAAGAGGAAAGGAGAGAGAGAGATAACACATTGCAAATATGATGAAAGAAAGATGGCATGAAAATAGTCAAATTGAGCAGACGGTAGGCTGGAGGTCCTAGTAAAGGAGGGGCAAGAAAATGAGAGGAGGGAAGATGGAAAGAAAGGCTCGAGGAGAAAATTAAGGGGTAATGGGGTCAGCCAAGGCGATGACAAAAGAAAAGGTGGAGGAGAAAATGAGGAGGAGGCGGGAATCGACAGACTTGATGAGATGGATGTGTGTGGTCGCTCACCCTTCCGCCTGAAAAGCCGACTGCTGACAATCTCAGTCATGGAGGCCACCTTCTGCTTCTGCAACTTGTCTGGGGGAATACAGGTGTAGAAGTCATACAGCAACTTACTGTGGAGAAAAATAGAGGGAGAAACGGAGGAGGGAAATGGTTACCACTCAGAACAGCATTTCAAATTCGAACCTTTATGTTCTGTTCAGTAATTTGCAGTGGACGTCACACTGATCCATACCACCAGCCTTTTAAACCTTTAATAACTTAATAGTAACGCATAAAATGAAGTAAAGCCGAGATTTTTGTCAAAAATCCTAAATCTGTGTGCGAAAACAGAAAACAAACACTGAGAGACATTTTAGCTCTGTTCTCCAGGCGTGTATCGACGTGCTGTGCATCGATCATCAGTCAGACAGCAAGTCCCGCACGCTGTCTCGCAAGGTCTAAAGGAACACTTGTGATTGCACATTATTGATTTTGTTACTAAGGATATAATTGGTCTGTGTTCGTGTAAGCAAATACAAACACAGCGAAAACTTCCCATGCTGCAAATGCTGATTAATAATGCCTACAGTAATATGGTCACTGAACCAAGAGCACTGTCACTTAATACGTTTTCTTTTTTAATAAATAAGGGGTTCTGGAAAGCCTGTGTAAGTTCAACAGCCAGACGATGACTTTGTGTGCTGCCAGAAAAAGCTAAGTGGGCTCAGCAAATGTCAACGCATCAGCACACAGCCACACAGCGCGAGGCCAACGCACTTTTTAATTAGGCAACAATAACATTGATTCAAAAATCTTTTCACTGAGTGAGCTCAAGTGTCTGTGTGTGTGTGTGTGTGTGTGTGTGTGTGTTGGGCCGTAAAGTGAAAATTTCCAAGTTTTGTGTTTTTTAATATATTTTTTTTTTTAATAATTTGTATGCATATGTTGTCTAGTGTCAAAGGTCAAACAGCTTTTTTTTTTTTATTCCTTTTCTCTTGATAATTGCTACCACACACACACACACACACACACACACATGCTAATGTTCACATGTTCTTAAATTCCTAAACTTAAATTCTTGGGTTAGACTCACAGGATTATGTGCTGGAAATCCTGGTCTTAGGTTCCTGGCTAAGATAAATATGTTCCTGGGCTAGAGTTCTGTGTCTTAGGTTCTTGGGCTAAAGCGTCAGGGTTAAAGATGCTGGAATAAAGTCCTGGGTTTAAGCTTGTGGACAAAATTTTATCAGCTGAAGTTTCTGGGTAACATTTTAAACTAACTATTGTTTAATTCTATTAGTTAATATTTACAAGTGATACATTTCAGTATTAATAAACCGTAGGTAATGGTAACAAATACATAGTAAGTTAGCTCCATGATTAAAAAAAGTCCATTTACCGTACATGGGCAAAAATTCAATTACAGCATGTTATGAAATATTGATAGTTTACTCGCTGTTGTTCTCCTGGTGTAAATATTAAATGTGCTGTTGAGCCTCTTTTCTGAATTTTTTCTAACACATGGTCATAGTGATGGAAGGTTAGTCGTTGATGATCTAAAGACCGTTCAATGCAAGTTTAATGGTTACTGATTGGTCATTATTTGTCTTATTTGGTTTATTATTTTAAAAATAATTAATGAATGTATGTGTTAGTTACTTTGCTAATGTTACTCATGGTGTATCTTAAAGAATGTGTTAGATAATATCAGTTAAGAGAACCTTCATGTAAAGCGTTACCATTTCCTGTGTTAAAGCTTCTGCACTTGAGAAATTTGTAGCCTTAAGTAGAAAGTATGCTTCACTCTTTTTTCACGGACTCGGAACAGTGTACAGTACGCGTGACGCAAATTTTGTCATCAGCAGAGTACACGTGTACTGTACGCACGCCGCCAGATTTTTCTAACCGTGTGTACTTTATACATGCGCGTTTAATTATTTTGCATTATATAGTTGTTCCACAAGGTGGCAGTAGTGACCCAGGGCTGGAATAAACGTAATAAATGGAAGCGAAGGAAACGAGTGCAGGTTAGAAAGTTCCTGCATTTGTATAATTCTAGCCTTAAAGAGTATACGGATTTGTATATGGGTGATAATCGTGGCGAGAGATTGCCCGAGCATTGTTCTTCGTGTTGTTTTGATTCTTCTTCGTTGTCGTCCTACACACCAGAACACCTGCTTTACTGCTCTGTACTGACTCCTGTAGGCCAGGAAGGGTAGCACAAGTTGTCGTAATGTGCATGCGTCGACCGCGTGTGTACACGTAAGTCAAATGCAGCAGTGGCTTGACGGTTAAGGCTCTGGGTTACTGATCGGAAGGTCGGGGGTTCAAGTGCTTAGCCCCAGCACTGCTAAGCTACCACTGTTGGGCCCTTAACCCTTTCTGCTCCAGGGGTACTGTATCATACCTGACCCTCCACTCTGACCCCAGCTTCTTGACATGCTGGGATATGCGAACTTTATTACTGTGCTGTAATAAAGTCAATAAAGACTCATTATCATTACTTTGAAAGGCTATATGATTGTGCTCATATGCTAGCGTACGGATAAAAATATGAAGTATGCAAGCCTTTAAGTTTTGGATCCTGATCCCGCTTCCGCCCTGTGTGGGTGGAGCTTGCATGTTCTCCCAGGTTTCCTCCCCCAGACCAGACATGCGTTGTAGACTGATTGGCATCTCTAAATTGTGTGAATGTATATGCGATAGTGCCCTGTGATGGATTGGCACCCTGTCCAGTGTGTCCCCCGCCCTGTGTCCCCGAGTTTCATGGGATAGGCTCCAGGTTACCTGTGAGCCTGTGTAGGATAAGTGGTACAAAAAAATGAAGGGATGGATGGATGGATGGATGGATGGATGAATGTTTTGTCTCATGTTTCTGTGTAGAAAAGCAGCTCCTCTCACAAATGCTGTATGCTGTAACTGGAAAGTAGAGAGTTTAAATAGCAAGACTGTCAGACAACCACCATTAGCTCTTAACCCTCAACTGCGTCCGTGGTGTCAGATAACAAATAGCCCTGCATTTAACCTTTAATTCCTTTCACATTCCTTGAAGAATCTTGCTAGAATTTCCTCTGTAACAAAAAGCATGCTGGACATTTTCATTCAAGTGCTTCAGATTTGCTGTACACATCACAGTGCTTAGAGCAGCAAGGCATCTGATGCACCAAATACCATAAGCATAGCCAGGATGTAACACCAACAAACATGGGACAGTCTCATATTTGTCTCGTGAAACTACAGCCAATCATAATAATGCATGAAAAGTATATACAGATACATTATACTGTATATTCTTGACACAACTATAATTTAATTAAGAATATATATTATATTTCAGTAACAATACCCTAATCAATGAATTATTCTTCATCCTGAATTAGCCCAGGCAGAAGACTGGAATAAGTCCTTGAAGACACAGTGTCTCTGAAAAAGTGGACTTCTTTCTTGCATAACAGCATGAATCTTGACTTCATGGCTGGATGTGAGCATGTGTGAAAAACGCTCTTTGATTGGCTATTTCTAAGATTGCCTTTCCAAGCTAAAACTTTTTACCTCTTTCTTTATTTCTACATCTTGCAGACTAGTCGATTAGTCTTATTCCTTCCTAGTCTTATTTTGGCATATGGATGACGTTTCTCTCCCAGCTTATGAAAACATCCTAAAGAGTTTCGTGCTCATTTAATTGTGCTCCCCTAGTGTAACTCCACACGCATGCTGTAAATTTGCATTTATTTACATAAGAATCTACCAGCCTCGTATCAGTTTTTTGCTCTTCTTTATTAAACTTACAACCCCCATTCCAAAAAAGTTGGGACGTTGTGTAAAATGTAAATAAAAACAGAATGCAATGATTTGCAAATTTCATAAACCCATACATTATTCACAATAGAAGATACCATTTTTAGAAAAAAACAGGGTAATTTTGAATTTGATGGCCACAACAGTTCTCAAAAAAGTTGGGACGGGAACAACAAAAGGCTGGAAAAGTAAGTGTTACTAAAAATAAACAGCTGAAGGAACATTTTGTAACTAATCAGGTTAATTGGCAACAGGTCAGTAACATGATTGTGAATAAAAAGAGTAGAGAGGTATTAGTCTCTTAGAGAGGGAAAGTCTCTCAGAACTAAAGATGGGATGGAATCTGGATGGAAGAATATGTTGCTCTAAAGCCTGTATATACCTTTAGCATTGATGGTGCCTTTCTAGATGTGCAAGATGCCCATTCCATAGGCACTAATGCACCCCATACTATCAGAGATGCAGGCTTTTGAACTGAGCGCTGATAAAAAGACGGATGGTCCTGTGCCTCTTTAGTCCTCTTTAGTTTAGAGGACGCAGCGTCCATGGTTTCCAAAAAGAATTTCACATTTCGATTCGCCTGACCACAGAACAGTTTTCCATTTTGCCGCAGTCCATTTTAAATGAGCTTTGGCACAGAGAAGATGTCGGCGCTTCTGGATCATGTTCACATATGGCTTCTTCTTTGCATGATAGAGCTGTACCCAGCATTTGTGGATGGCACGGTGAACTGTGTTCACAGACAATGAGTTCTGGAGGTGTTTCTGAGCCCATGCAGTGATTTCCATTACAGAATCCTGTTTTTAATGCAGTGCCGCCTGAGGGCCTGAAGATCACGGGTATGCAGTATTGATTTTCACCCGTGTCCCTTGAGCACAGAGATTTCTCCAGATTCTCTGAATCTTTTGATGATATTATGTACTGTAGATGATGAGATATTCAGTCTTCACAATTTTACATCGAGGAACAATATTCTGAAATTGTTCCACAAATTGTAGACGCAGTTTTTTGCAGATCGGTGAACCTCTGCCAACCTTTATCTTCTGAAAGATTCTGTCTCTCTAAGATACTCTTTTTATACCCAATCATGTTACTGTCCTGTTGCCAAGCAACCTCCAGCTGTTTCTTTTGAATAACACTTACTTTTCCAGCATTTTGTTGTCCCCATCCCAACTTTTTTGAGACGTGTTGCGGCCATCAAATTCAAAATTACCTTATTTTTTTCTTAAAATGGTATATTTCCTCAGGTTAAACATTTGAAATATTCTATTGTGAATAACATATGGGTTTATGAGATTTGCAAATCGCTACATTCTGTTTTTATTGACATTTTACACAACGTCCCAACTTTTTTAGAATCGGGGTTGTAGATGAAATGGTGAACTAAAAGTTTCTTACGTTGAGAGTTTCACGTTATCTAAAACAGGCTTGAACAATGTCACAAAGAAGCGATTTTCTCTCCGCAATGCAGGCTGCTACCTCTCATCTCCTTGCAAATTAGCATTCATGGTGCATTCTCCAAAGAAAGCTTCCCAGATAGTGGTGGAGATATGACAAATTCAAGAGAAGTTGCAATATTATCAAAAATGAAACCCGTTCATTACACTGGAATAGTATTCATTGTCTGTTAAACATTTGAGACAACTATAATTGTGCAGAATGTCGACCCTACAGAATGCTGTGTCTGCTGAATGCCCTCAGTATAAACCCCTCCACCTTTCTATTTCTATTTTTCTTTTTCTATTACAAAGTGTGACAGCCTCACCTGAGCAGCTTTGCATCGAAAACAGTCTCGATATCTTGCAGCACAGCAGGCAAATACTTCAGAGCTGCGACCTACACACACACACAGACAAACACACAGTTTTTATTCAGATCTGTGCTAATTTATGTTTGACTGCTGTTCGCAGCAGCTAAAGTATCAATCCTGGCTGTGTTAACCTGTTAACGTATCACCTGTTGTGGACGTCTCACTTTTTGCCAGGCTACCAGGCATGATAAAGCTAAGGTGCCTGTCCAGAACCAAGTGTGATGGGAGGATACGACTGGCTAAGCACAAGTGCTGAATTCATTAACAGGAAAAAAAGTTCTACAAGGATGGCACCTTACACATAAATGCACACACAAACATACATTTGCACACACCATCATCCACCCCTTTCTCCCTCAGTGTCTTTCTCTCAAGCGCACACATTCACACGCACCTGCTGCAGTAGGGTGGTGGTGTAATCACTCTTCATCAGTCTGTTGATGGACTCGAACAGGCCCTTTAGAGAGTCTTCAAACTCGGCCTGCTCCTTTCCCTCATACAGCCTGGGGGGGGTAAAAAAAAAAGAAATATTGCTCACATTCTATAAATGGTGGTCATGAGTTGCTTGAGCTGTTTTCATGGAGATGAAATGGTCATGTCTTTAACATCACTGGCTCTTGTGCTACGTTCAAATGGATGGAATTCAAATCACCACGTTTACTTGAAATGATTCTAAGTGAATGGCGGACAAATTTGGAAGTTGAGACTTTCAGCCATCTTACAGCTAAGTTCACGGGTTATGCAATGTCAATGTTTCTCAGCATCGGGTTTGTGGTTGGTGCTGGGCTTAATTTCAGTCATACTGAGTATTTCTTAATCACCGATAACACGTCTGAGTGAAATGTTGATGTTAGCAACAGATTTGTTTCACTTCTGTATCATTCTGCTTTGACAATTTTCCACGAAAGGCTCTGTAGCTACCTAAATCATTAGTCTGATTCAATAGCTAGTGAATATTTGCTGTCTATATTTCCCATTTGCTTAGCAACATCGTGAGTTTAACCACTTGAACAGTGAGCGTGTATTGTCGAAATCACAATTTCAGGAGTTCATGTGTAAATGCACTATTGGTTATAGTCCAGAAGCATTTTAGTACTGGAGCCAAAGTGAAAAAGTCAGTAATAGCCAGCTCTTAAGCAGTGGAAAAGTGCAGAAGGTTTAGGGACCGGCTCCACAACCCACACCGGGAAAGTTCTACCAGATAGATCAAATGTTAAATCCCCTGCTTGTGCGGGTATAGTGGATGTACGGCAGAGAAACCGCTTCACAGTTCTGCACTGAGAACAGCCTTACTGACACTTCAATCAAAGCTGTCTGATTTAAGAGACTGCGCCAAAGACGTCTCACTCAATTCTCTCTCTCTTTATACCATTCTGCCCCTATTCAGCCACTTCTCTTTAATTGTGTCTAGCCATCCTGCCTCTCTAGCTGTTCCCTATCTCCCATGTCATTTGTCTCTCTTCCTTACTCCTTCTCCATGATT
Organism: Ictalurus punctatus; assembly: GCF_001660625.3. Lineage (NCBI taxonomy): Eukaryota > Metazoa > Chordata > Actinopteri > Siluriformes > Ictaluridae > Ictalurus > Ictalurus punctatus. The sequence goes on from NC_030429.2 coordinate 9,811,700, forward strand.
TACTTTCAGTTAAGCTCAACCTCAGTTCTCTTCACTCTCGGTATTGCAGCCCCAAAGCACTGAGCTTTCCGTCTTCTCTCTGTTATTATGTGGAGTAAAATCATGGGAGGTAACATGACTGGACCTGACACACACCTGCTTCTTCTAGGTAGTCCATTGTGATCGATGATGACTTCTGTTACTGTTTGTGTGTTTTTGATGACTATATACCAATGACAGACAGGGCTTGTGAAAACCTGTCCGAGGTGTCTTGGGGGAACAGGTGCAGACATGGTCAGTTTCCTCTACTGTATTTTAGAAAAGCGGTGTTCGATTCTCCTGTCCTCTGCCATTTGCACTGGTAGGTGACAGAGTTGCTGCCAAACTATGCAGTCTCCAGATGTCACCTCTATGGTCTCTTTTGTTGACTTGTAGTTGACCGTACAATACTTTGCGTGTCGGGTGATTAGCTGCCATCCTGATGACATGGCCAAGCATTATAATTGCTTCTATGCTCTAGCAGTTAGTCTTTTGCAGGATCTCAGTATGTGGCATATGGTCTTGCCAGGTCAGTTTTACAGAAGGATGTGCTGAAAGCACTTCATATGGAAAGATTCCAACATCTTTCGGAAGGTTCACAGCCATATATGATGCTAGAGATAAAGATCTCCTGGTAAACAGAAATCTTAGTGTGAAGAAGGAGGTTACTGTTGCTGAATACCCTTGTTCTTAATTTCTCGTGCTTAATGTCTCCATTTATGCTACAGTCATTGGATAGATAACACCACTATCGGTATTTATAATTAATCTATGCAAGGAACAGCAGTGCTTCTGACCCTCTACACACATTACTGAGAAATAACAGAGGACTTATGAAACCATCAGTTTCTGTGTAACTACTCTAGAAACGTGGAGACAAAATGCATCCTGTATGTGTCAGACCAAACATGAAAAAATATCATAGAGGTGAAAAAAGCTACAGGATGCAAGACAGGAAAAAAGGCATGTTTGTGCAGGAAGGACACCGTTTGTAACATGTATTAAGTAGCATGTGCTCAGGGTCAGTAATAACTCAATAAATTCTCTATTTTTTCCTATTCATTGTGCAAAGATTGGGATTATTAACTCTTCTGAAGAACATAGCTAGAGAAAAATAATGGCAAAGGGACATCCTTAGACACACTAAAAAATGTTGGGGTAAGAACAGCCCGACAATCCATGATACTTTTCTGAAAGTTGAGAAATGACTTTGAGGGTCATTTCAAATCAGTCATAAAGCTTTCACTGTTATGGTTGCATTTACAAGCAGAGCAAAAAAAAAATTTTTTAATCTAATTTCAACTTCATACTGTGACGTTATTCATTGTTATTTTAAAGGTTGTTAGATTAGCCATGGTTAAAATGGAGGGAAAAAGAGAAAAAAAAAAACGGGGTAAATTCACAAGCACCGCTGCTTTGCGTTAAAAAGCACAAGATACATTTTTTTTTAAAAATACACAACAGATAAATTCATACATCAAACGCTGAGTGATGGAATAAAGCTTGTGTTATGGTGCTAGCACAAACACCATCAAACGCAACAGGAAAAACAACCGTAAGGCTTGTGGTTAGAGGGACTGAGCTTTCTCTCATACACACACTTGCACACACACTCACTGCAGCAGAGTGTTAATCCCGGTGGCCCATATAAAATGAAAAAGCATTAGGAGATCTTTTACAGACTGCAGGGCCGTCAGTCACAAACCCTTAACTGTCCTTGTATGGCCAGCAGAGTCACATGAGTTATTACAGAAACAGATAGCACTGTACAGATACTGAGTGTTACAGAGAGAAATATGGAAGACTATAAGACGGGTAACAAATAAACCTCAGCAAAATAATCATTTGAAACATATATTTAAAAATTTAAAACGTTGTTTTTATTTTTATGCCTTTCTGTGCACCAGCAGGCCCAACACAGTCCTAAATATGACTTATATATTTCTGGGACACACTACGCCCAGAGGATATGTTCCGTGGGTGTGGAAGCTAACAATATAGACACACTACTGGTGCATTTATGTTTTATTATATGAAGTTCTCCATATCGAGCTCATCAAAATAAGGTGAAAGCGAGTTTTGCATATTTTTGTTTCTGTCCTAAGGGCATAATTTAATGTACAATAATTGTGTGGTCAAGTGTTCAGTTTTCCTTGTTTGTTCATTTTTAGCATAAAAAAATTGCGATATGCTAAAAGGTATGCTAAAAAGACTTTCATGTGGCCGTGAGTAAGCGGTAAGATAAGAAGCTCATGGGTCACACAAAGGCCATGTTCATTTACAAGAACGTACAGCAGGATGATTTAAATTAGGTGACTAGCTTGTTTATATTTTGGGAAATAGAAACAACTAAATCCATTCGAAAATATCGTTTCAACAAAGCTGCGAGCGAGATTAAATAACAGTCCTGTGCACAGCTATAGTTGAGACCAACTTGAGCGGTGCAGCTGAGGCAGAGGAGCTGCCTTAGAGGAGCTGTTATTTCTAGGTCGTGGTAGAACTTAAAGAAAACTCCTTCTGGCTTAGGCCATGCCTATTTCGGGTTCAAATCAGGATACAGATACAGAGATACACCGATAACATTAAATCCACCTGCCTGATGTTGTGTAGGTCCCTCTTGTGCTGCCAAAAAAGCTCTAACCCGTACACGCATGGACTCCACAAGACCTCTGAAGGTGTGATGTGGTATCTGGCACCAAGACGTTAGCAGAAGATCTTTTAAGTCCTGTAAGCTGTGATGTGGGGCCTCTATGGATCGGACTTGTTGTCCAGCGCATCCAACAGATGCTCGATCGGATTGAGATCTGGGGAAATTGGAGGCCAAGTCAACAACTTGAACTCTTTGAGATGTTCCTCAAACCGTTCCTGAACAATTGTGGCAGGGCGCATTATCCTGCTGAAAGAGGCCACCGCCATTAGCGAACACTGTTGCTCTGCTGCGATGTTTAGGTAGGTGGTACGTGTCAAAGTAATATCCACATGCATGCCAGGACCCAAAGTTTCCCAACAGAACATTGCCAAGAATACCACACTGCCTCCACTGGATTGCCTTCTTCCCATAGTGCATCCTGGTACCATCTCTTGTAAGAAATGCACACAAACACACACACACACGGTCGTCCACAAGATGTAAAAGAAAATGGGATTCATCAGACCAGGCCACTTTCTTCCATTGCTCCATGGTCCAATTCTGATGTTCACGTGCCCATTGTAGATGCTTTCGGCAGTGAACAGGGGTCAGCATGAGGACTCTGTCCGGTCTGCAGCTACACGGCCCTATACACAGCAGACTGCAATGCACTGTGTTCTGACACCTTGGGCGCCCATGACTCTGTTGCCAATTCACTGGTTGTCCTTCCTTGGACCACTTTTGGTACCGCTGCATACCGGGAACACCCCACAAGACTTGCCATTTTGGAGATGCCCTGACCCGGTCGTCTAACCAACACAATTTAGCCTTTGTCAAAGTCGCTCAGATGCTTACGCTTGCCCATTTTTCCTGTTTCCAACACATCAACATCAAGAACTGACTGTTCACTTCCTGCCTAATATATCCCAACCGACTTGACTGTCAGTGGTTTTAATGTTATGTCTGATCACTATATTAGCACTTAATACTTGTTTTTGACTGAAAATATTGTACTTTTTACAAATAAAAACATTTTATTGAAACTTCAGTACTGTCATCATCATTATTATACAATTGTTATATAGTATATCATGCTATAATTTGCAATGTAAATCAAATTATAATACTGGGTAGTCCAGACCCACTCATGGATCCAAGAAGTTTAAAGGTTCAATAAAAATCTATTCACATGAAATAAGCCTCCTGTTTGTTTTACTGTAGCTGGTGACATTTATCGGGATATGCATATTCGAGTAGCTGATGTGAGAAGGTGCTTTGGAATTAGTTCGGGTGTCATTCTAAAGCTGAAAAACAAAGAAACATCAGCAATAGTACGAGCTAGATAAACGCCAAGGCAAATAAACTAATCTGTGTGGCAAACCGAAACACAGTATAACAGTGGGATGGGTTTAAAATGAGCAAACTACAAAGCTGATTTTCTCATGGTTAGATGATTCTTGTCAGGGTCACAGTGGATCTGAAGTCAACCCTGTAACGCTGGCCAGAAGGTGAAAATACACCCTGGATGGAATGCCAGTCCATTACAAGGCACCATGCACACACTGGTATAATTTGCAATAGCAAGCTACCTAGTGGCATGTTTCAGGACAGTAAGAGGAAAACGGGAAACTCAAATGATACACACTTGGACACGGGGATAAATTGAAATGCACCATACAGACTGGAACGCAAGCTCCGGGTCATTTATGACATTTGGCAGATTAGATTTATATTTACAGCATCTGGCAGATGCCCTTATCCATTTTTTATTTATTTATTTATTTATTTATTTTACTGAGCAGTTGAGGGTTAAGGTTTTTGCTCAAGGGCCCAACAGTAGCAGCTTGGCAGTGCTGGCATTTGAACTCATGAAATTCCGATCAGTCCAATGTCTTATCCACTGAGCTACCACTGCCCAGAGACCTTGGAACTATGAGGCAGCATTGCTACCACCCTGTCATCCTGGTTTATTTTGGAATAAATGAGAAAAAGTGATTAGAACTGGTCAGCGAAGTCATATGTTCCCTCAAATCAAGTGAATCAGGAATCATACTGCCACACTGTATACAAGTATGTGATATTTAGCCTAATTGCAGACTTGCGCGCGCACACACACTAATTGTGTCTTTCTTGCATAAAAACTTTTTCGTTTAAGGTGAACAGCCAGCTTTACTTTTTTTCCATGACAGGAAAAGATCACTTCATGTGAGTTGTTATAGATAATTATTTATTTCCTGAAATGACTTTTCTGAACTTACAACTTCTAGTTAGCAATTAAGCCAAAGGTGCTGGTTGATATATGCACCCTTTGATTGCATTATGCGCATTTTTACAATGAGAGGAAATTATTGGGAAGATACCAAAATAAATCAGGCTAGCGAACTAATTTACATTAGCAGTGCACTCAAACCTATAGAGTACATCTCAGAAGTCCAGCTTTTCGATAAGAACCTGGACTTTCCTGTAAAAATCAAGAGCACCATTCAGAGACACTCAGAATTACTGATAGAGAAAAAGAGAAATGGAGGGGTAAAGCACTGTGGTGCTCTTGGATTCCTTCCCAGTAATCTCTCTATATCACATTTCACTCTCTAATTAATAGTCTTTCTAGTTCTCATATGCTGTTGTGCAAACCGAGCCCCACAACGAATCCATCTCTTCTCTTCTGTCTTTTGTCACTGCAGTCTATCACACATGAAAAGCAAAGACAAATTCTAAATACTTGCGCACACACATACACACGCGCACACACACAAAAGCATTTAAGCAAAAAGCAGAGACAAACTCTAAACACTTGCATACACATGCACAAACACACACACACAAATAGTAACACAACATTGACATCACACCCCACAGCACTATTAAAAACCTACCTATTACAATATACTCAATTTCCCAGAATGCCTACAGAAGATTTAAGTGCCTCCTGAGTTATTGTTTAATAAAGTATTTTGGTAATAAATAACAGAATAAATGAGCCCATTTATTCAATCTGAATGTAATGGTGCACATAAACTAATGCAAGGCATTGATAACAGACACACACACACACACAGAGAGACACACACACAGAGACACACACACAGAGACACACACACAGAGACACACACACAGAGACACACACAGAGACACACACAGAGACACACACAGAGACACACACAGAGACACACACACACACTCACTGGGAGTAGAGCATGCGGGAGCGGACGATGAATTTGAAGATGTACTCGAGAGCTTTCAGTGTGCGGAGAATGGGCTCGCAGGCCTCTCCACGACTAGACACATCCAAATACGTCTTCAACACCGACATCAACTTCCTGCAGCAGAGACGGAGAGAAAGAGAACACAAAACATCTTTAACACGGACATCCGTTTCATTTTACAAGTGACATCCTTTCTGTACGTGTAAAAAGCATGTGTATTCATCAATTAATCAAGAGTTTAATTCTTCCATTTCTGTTCAGATTTGTGCATATCTTTATTAACACTGGGGCTGCCCACTGGTTTGATAAAGAAGCTTATACCACAGCACTGTTCAATTCCCTAATCCAACTGGTCAGAAGGTGTTCATTTACTTTCTATGTTGAGTCTTTATTTTCTGTATCGGGGAAACAACCTGCAAGTAAGATTGCACTTCTGTGCGCATTGCAATAAAGAGCTTTGACTTCAGAGTTGGTCAACCGCAACCCGCCACATTATTTAATGTTTTTCATGGCATTTGGAATTTGGGAAATGAAACTCGCCTCCTTTAATACTTATGTGACATTTGAATTTGGGGCCAATAGTACTTATTTTCCCAACTGTATTTTTAGTTTTATATTATGCCTGAGATACGGGCTTATGATGATTCAGTTGTGGCTGTGTTGTGGTGGCCACGTTTGAATAAGTTCATTGCCATTCCTCAGTGGTATTTGAGTCTAAAAGTGGTGAATGTGCGCTGGCACTGGGACATCGCTCATCGGCTGTCCACTCCAAGCAAGGAATATAAAACACACACTGTCTGGTATAACCTGCAGTGTGTTTGGATCAGGGATGTTTCTAGAGTTTGATCTCTACTGGGGAACAGTCCCTCCCAAGAATTTGAAACAAATACTTCAAAATGTATACGAGGAGGAAACCTACAAGGCACAGGGAGAACATGCAAGCTCCATTCGCACAGGGCAGAGTCGGGATTCAAACCTCCAACTCCGGTGGTGTGAGGAAAATGTACTAACTGCTAAGCCACCGTGCCCCCAGAGCATAATAATATTTGATTAAAAACAATGATTTACACACTCTGTTCCATTAGCATAAAAATTATACCGAAACAATAAATTCAATTATAAACATTAGATGCAGTAAGTCAGAGGTTCTCAACCTTTTGTAACTAAAGCCCCCCAAGCCGCCTCTATCATGTGGCACGCGTGTGTGTGTGTGTGTGTGTGTATATATATATATATACACACACACACACACACAATATATATATATATATTATATATATATATATATATATATATATATACACAAACACACACACACAGATATATATATACACACACCTAATCTATAATCTGTTTTTGATAGATAGATAAAAAGAAGTCGGTAAAGGATTCTGAAAAGTCGCTAAGTTGGTAACACTGGTCTGCACTGACAGTTAGATAAAAGACAGCTAAGCTCCACCTCTCCCCAGCAAAAAGAAAATACAGAGTGAGAGGGAACACGGGGTTTTTCATTTATACACAATCTATTTGAAAAGCAATAAAATACATAGAATACCCAAATGATGCAATGTCTGTGTTTTTTTTTTGGAAACAGTTTGTGCCTGCCTTCTGATCTCTCCGCACCCCAAACCCCCCCCCCCCCCCCCCTCCCGGTTGAGAAAACCGCACTGAATAAACCCACACACTCTGAAAACTCTGTGGTTCGGTTTGGTGCCCAGCTTGGGGCTCAAACCCACGATCCTGAGATTAAGGTGGTTTTCACACTGGGCACGTTTTCTGCGTCCGAATCCAAGTGTGACTGTTCCCGGTGCCCCCTGCAGCATTGGTCCAGTTTCAGACACACCTGGTTCTATCAAACCCCATTGAACATCATCACAAGCACGCATGGAGAACACAAACGCGACTCGTTGCTACTACGTGCAGCAGATATTATTTGCAGCTTGCAGACCTGTTCTCTGTCCCACAACATTCCGCTGCCACTCACGTTACATGAGTGTTGTGGAAACTAATGATGTCGTCATCGGTTAAAAAACATGCGCAGGTTACCTTACTTCCTGAAAAAGTGTGGACCCGAGTACGAGTTGCATTCACATTCACGGGAATAGCGGCCCAGTTCCGGTACATTACCAATTTTCCATGGAAACCGTGCTCTGTTTTGGACTAAACTGCCAGTGTGAACACGCCCTAAGAATCTCTAGGCAAAGGGAATCCTTACAAGTTACCTGAACCAATTCGACTGGCTTCGCTCGATTTGAAGGAGCTGCTCTACCACCCTAATTGGCAAGCTCCTCATACTATCATGGAGCAAAATCCCAGCAATCCTGTAGAAAAACTTCATTTCCATGCTACTAGTCACAGATCATGATATCGGATGAGAATAGGGAGGTAGACTGATGGATTGATCACGAAACAGAGAACTTCATCCACAAACTGAGCTCCTGTTTCCACCACAGACTTGTACAGTGACTGTACCACCGCTGCTGCTGACCCAATCAATCTCACATTCAAAATATATCTCGCACATTAAATCACAAAAATCTATGCCTTACTACAGAATAGCAAGCTTTATATAATCACAATAAAGGCAGCAAAAAAGAAAAGGGCATTTTACAGGCATTAGAGCAAACATGCTGAAGGTGAATGGAGTGCTTACACCAGCATGCTCGAAATTTATAAGATCAGCATCCAGTCATTGTGTGCGTGCGTGCGTGCGTGCGTGCGTGTGTGCGTGCGTGTGTCATTCATGTCTGTTTTTTTAACTTACTTGTAGGCCAGCGTGGCACTGAAGTGCTGTTTAATGTAAGCCTCCAGCACCGTGTTAAAATGCTGAAACTTTCTGTCTGCAATCAGACCTATGATGTAGATCTGACAGGTGAAGAGAGAGTGAGAGAGAAAGAGAGAGAGAGAGAGAGAGAGAGAAAGAGAGAGAGAGAGAGAGAGGACAAAATTAGAGAGTTGTGGGTAGACATGTCAAGCTGTCAAAAGATATATGGGAAGAGAAGCAGAAACAATTAATATGGTCTGAGGTGTGTGTGGGTGTGTGTGCGTTTGTGAGAGTGAGTGGGAGTATGATGTTTTCCTCGTTTTCCTCACCAGTGCATCGAATACCAGTATGTCATAGTCATCAGTCTGAGAGTGCTCCATCATGATGTTAAACAAAGCGTCAAGTGTGTCCTGCAGAAACTGCTCACACACACACACACACACACACACACACCCATATAAAGTATATAGAGGTCAACTTAACGACACACACACAAACAATACCTGAACACATAACACACTTAACACACACCTTGACTACTTCCTCGCCATCGATGAGTTTGAGCTCCTGCAGATTTTCCTTGAGCAGCTCAGGCCGAGTCCTCCATTTGAGCAGACCCAACAAACCCACTGCCAAGCACAAAGGAAGCACACACTTACTGCTTTGAGACAATGTCTATTGTAAAAAGCGCTATACAAATAAAATTGAATTGAATTGAATTGAACTTACTGTCTGTTCATTTGTTCAGGTCTAATCAACTCTTTTTCCCTACAATTACATCTGAACAATAAAAATTTGTTCCAGATGACACTATTATAAATGTGCATATTTCCTAAAGGGCCTTGTTGCAGCAGGGAGGCATGATTGATGCTTTCTGGAGATTCGTTAATGTGATTAACTGATTCTGCTCAAGAACAGCTGTTATTAAACGTGTGTGTGTGTGTTCGGGAACTCTAAGTCACTGGTGTTCATGTATGATCATGCAGTCATTTTGATCATGCATACATATGTTAATCATTCATCCACCAGTCCATTTTTGGTACCGCTTATCCTACACAAGGTCGCAGGGAGCCTGGAGCCTATCCCAGGGAACTTGGGGCACAAGGCAGGGGACACCCTGGACAGGATGCCAACCCATCACAGGGCACAATCACACACACACAAACACTCACATTCACACACCCAGATGATGCTGTTTCTGCATGGAATGTGCAGTATATTAAATGCAATAGTCATGATGTGGTCAGATATGGTAGCCAGCTTGCTATTAGAATTGGCTACTAGTTTCAATGACAAACTATAAAAATGTACCATTATCTAGCATTTTAGTTCAATTTTACTTCTGGATATAATTGCTAATTTCATCTCCATTAACCTGTTAAAATTCCAACGGCCTTGCTGCTAGTTTTAATGACATAATATCGTTGGTTAGCAATAAGCTAGCTGGTTAGCAAACTGAAATTAATACTATGCATCAACAACACACTGATGTTGACCATGACAAAGACAAAGAATGGTTTTTTTTAAGAAACTCACGTCAGTAAGAAGTCTGGTCTGAAACAGGTTAAGTCCGCCAGCTAATAAGCCCAAGATGAGTCAGATGTTCCAAAGTAAATGCTAATAAGGTTGTTGTTGTTGTTGTTGTTATTGTGTTTTATATACACGTTACTAATGAACACTGGAGTATAAAAACTTGCCTGGCAAATGCACTTAGTAGGACCACTATGAACATTAAATTTGTGACATTATATCAAACCATAAAGGGTAATATTAATTAATGATAAAAGCCCTGAGCCTGCCAAACTCGGACAAGGTTGAGGACATGCATGTTGTAAAAGCATTGTACAGTCCAATGCACTAGACAAATTATAGATTTAGTGCACATTTCACATTGAGACAAAGACTGCATTTGCTACTCTGACACTTCCCCTCGCTAGCTCTCTCTCTGTATCTATCTCGCTCGCTCTCTCTCTGTATCTATCTCTCTCTCTCTCACACACACACACACACACACACACACACACACACACCGTTCTGAGTGAGTTTGGTGGAGCAGACAAGGGTGGAGATGGTGAAGCTGTCTCGTGAGCTGACCGACAAGCTTCCCGCAGTGCTGTTATTCCTCATCAGCGTCGACCCTTTGTGGGTGTCATTGTGTGTGCGCTCAGAGGGTAAAGACAGGTATGAGCTCACATCCTCCATGCGCTTGCTATCACCCTGAAGAGAGAGAACACATGCACATAAACACACCTGGCAAGTACACACAAATCATTCACACGTGTCCTGTTTGTACAGTATAAAGTCTAACATCACAGCTTTACAGCTCAGCATGCTTGAAGAAGAATACTAAGTGCTCTCCTCTTCTACTGCCTGGTTTCCCAGATGTCCCCAGGGTCTGTAAAGCTGTAGGTCCCATTTTATCTACAAAGGGACCGGTGTGGCATCACGTTTTCATTTTATCCAAGCAAGAGCCACATCTGATGATCATTTATGTCAAGTGGAATCAGGTGTGGCTCCTGCTCGGGTGGTAGAAAAACTTGTAGTTCTCATGTGGGGATTCAAAGTGCTCTCATAAGCACCCTTTATGACCACTAAATGCACTAATTGGAAATTTCCATTAAGATCTGGACTAAACAGCAGTCTCTTACACAAAACTCACTGTGGTATTTACTAGGCACAATCTAAACACATGCTGTTATTGATACACTCACAGCTCCAGGGTCTGTGGTTTGATCCTGAGCTAAGGTTACTGTGAAGTATCGCATGCGCTCTCTGTGTTCTCCGGTTTCTTACCAAAAACATGTCAGTAACTGTCTATGGTATGCTAAATTGTCCTTAGTGAATAGTGTCCTGCGATGGACTGTGTCCCATCGAGGAGGTATTTCCACCTGACCAGGATAAAGTAGTTACTGAGAATGAATTAATCAATTTATATGTATCTTTTATTAATCAGTCTTGATATTTATTTGGCACATAAACCATACAATAGATGATTAAATTGAGCATGGACACAAGGAGCACAGGTCTTAGGGCACGATGACTCTGCTTTTTATAAGCGTTTCTATGACTAAAAACGTCTGTTAAAATAGCTGTCCAGTTTAAAACTGCTCTGATGTTTAATCCAAATGTGTAGAGTGCTGTATCTTAAAGGTTGTCTTTCCCCAGTCAGAATAAACCTTAGGTATATCAAGCATGAGTTACTGAACCTAACTGAAAGGAGATATATCCAAGTAACATTATGAAGAAAGGCTTTAATAAATAAAGGAAGGTCTCTTCTAACATTCAAAGACAGCCATCTCACAGAGGTGCTAATGTCTCTGGTTTAGCTGTAGCATTTATCATTCTTGACCCGTTGGTCTAGTAATATGAGAGACATCTGAAAACTACAAAGGCAATTCACTGAAAGGGAAAGAATACAGGATGTGAAAAATGTGATTCATTTCTGGTAGAATTTACTTTCGTTTCGGGACAACTTTATATACTGTAAGTGAAATCTGACGTGTGAATTCATGAACCTCGGTCTTGTCAGCCAGTAGAAAAGAAGTGGATGGGACTACGGTTTCTTTTCACTAGAGCTGCAACAACTAATCGATAAACTCAATCAAATCGATTATGAAAATCGTTGGCAACGAATCTCATTATCGATTAGTTGACTGTGCGCGGCAAGGGGTGCGTTTACTCATTACGTTACTTCTGTTCCCGAAAACACGCTTCGGAGAGTAAATAGCTAAAGTTGTGTCCCAAATAACGTACTACATACTTACACTATGCACTAAGTACTCTGTCATCTAGTGTATGAATTTTAGAAAGGTAATATCGTTTCAAAAGGAACACTAGCGGGTTTTTAGTAACCGGAAGTATAAGCCGCTTCCTAGTCGACGGCGCATGACGTCATACCCACGCTAGCTTCACCAGATACCCAGAGTCAATGACAACGACTTGCTTCAGTTTACTTTCTGTCAGAGTTACCTTTCATTCCCAACATGACTTCAGTCACCATCAGACGGAGATGAAATCACCAAGTGACTGAGGAAGAAAGTGTGCGACCTCCAAGTCCTCTAAGGCAGCAGAGCATTTTATATTAAACACGGCGGAGTGGATTTAATATGCATTACTTTTTATGGATGCACAAAAAGCACTGAATTAAAGTACAGTCCTAAATGAATAATATATATTCTGGTGTGTGTCTGTGTGTATTGGGTTCTCTTCAGTCTTATATAATTGGACAAAAAGTTGTGTAAAGTTTTAGTCTGAAGTTTATATTTGTAACACTCAGTTTGTGGATTTTAGTTGAAATATAGGAAAAAAAATGGTACTGAAAGTTTGCCCCCCGTCCGATTAACTGATTGAATGAAAATAATCATTTAGTTGCAGCCCTACTAGACTTTGGAGAAGCTGATTACTATTAAGCAGGAAACACTCTGAACTTCTGCCTTGCTGCAGTTGTGTGATGCAATGCTGAAAAAATTAGCCGTCCCCTCCACCCACAAACTGTATGCTAGTGGAAAATATTTCACTTTTATTCCTCTCTCTCAAGAGAACCCACTTTCCTATCTAAAGCAAACGTTACATACTGAGATGATTGTTTATCTCCAGTTAAAACCTGAATCGTAATCAACATGAAGAGATGGTTACATCCAGAATGCTGCAGTTACAGTTACATTTATATAGAGCTTTTCTAGACACTCAAAGTGGGGGGATGGGGGGAATCTCCTCAACCGCCACTAGTAGCATCCACCTGAATGATGCAACAGCAGCCATAGTACACAGAACGCCAGCTATTAGTGGAGAGGAGAGGTGATGTAGATTATTAGGGGGCCATGATAGAGAAGGGCCAATAGGAGAATTTCACCAGAACACCTGGGTTATACCCCTACTCTTTACCAGAAGTGTCTTGGGATTTTTAATGACCACAGGGAGTCAGGACCTCAGTTTAACGTCTCATCGAGTGCTGTTTTTACAGTATAGTGTGCCCGCAACAGGGTGAGCACCCCCTGCTGGCCTCATTAATACCACTTCCAGCAGCAAGCTTTGTTTTTCCCAGGAGGTCTCCCATCCAGTCTCAACCCTGTTTGGCATCAGTGAGACACCAGGCGAGACCTGCAGGGAGATATGGCTCTGACCATATCCTTATGTCCTTAGGCACATCCAGGACTCAACCCATCCTGCATATCTGATGGGAAAAATACTGCAATACTGCAAAAATCTTCTGACATGCTGCCCTATGAGTGAGGATACACTACTGAAAGTGACAAGCTCCATGAGTGTGTGTGCATATGTGTGTCTGACCTTAAACACCACCAGGTCATGTGGTCCATCCCTCATCACTGTACCGTCCTCTTTCATCAGACGCACAAATGCCATGGCAAAGTTCTTCTCACTCTTGTCCTTTGCTACAGAGAAAGAGGCAATGTAAGAAAGGTGCATGTTACCGACATACCACAGTATATACAGTCGTGTGAAAAGAAAATAAGTACACCACATGGAAATAGTTGGCTTTTTGGCGTATTTTGACAAGCAAACATTTGATCCTCTTTGAAACAGTGCCTGTTAATAAAGGTGATACGTTCAATCACACGACACATAAAATTGCCATTTTCAGATCAGTCACATGGAAAAAGTAAGTACACCCCTACATTTAATGTATCTTTGCCTTTACTCTTAAACTGCATATAGTCATGATTTATAATCTCTTTTGTGTCTGGTTCCCCTTATGTTTTTTTCCTCATGTCCTCTCAGGGAGTTTTTCCTTCCCACTGTCACCTCTGGTTTGTTCATTTTGGGTTCTAAAATCTACAAACCTACGTCAAGCTGCTTTGTGACCATGTCCATTTATAAACGGCCTATGCAAATAAAATTGAATTAAGCTGAATGTAGATAGACAACATGCCACGGAGCAGATCTTCACACTGAACAAAATACGGAAAAGCTCTTTCAAAAGGTTGTTACGGTGAATCAAAGAAGCAAGCGGGCAACTTCCGCAGTAGAAACTTGTGCACAACGGGGTATTGTGAAAGTGTCCTGGTGACTTATATTGTGGAAAACAGGATCGAAAATCAAAGCAGAGATGAAGAGGAGAGAAGGAGACAAAAGCTAGCAAGCTAGTACTCACACTCTTGAGAAGAGCGATGGCGAAACATGAAGCGCAGGTGAATCCTCTGCATTTCCTCCAGAGGGATCGCCACCTACAGGAAGCAGAAACATCTCATTCACCGACATGGACCATTGACTACGGGTATACACATGTGTTTCATATGGCCCTTGGCCCTTTTTGATTTGCTCCCACTCTTTCCAATTTCTGTTTGTTTCTCATTCTCTCTCTGACTGTCTGAAATGACAGATGAGTAACGCTCTGCAAATTGCCTGCACCATTTATCAAACTCTAGTTTTAACGAGAATTGAATTTACCAAATGAGATGTGGCATGCATGTCTTTAAAAGTTGTCACTACAACTTTTAAAGTATGTGATGTAATTTTATAATGACTTCAGTGCAACTAGCTATGAAGGTCTTCTACAAGTGATACTTGGGCTGCACAGTTAATTCTATTTTTAATCATGCTCATAATTACTCGTGCTGAAACCTGTTCGGGTTGGCTAAAGTTGCCAATTACTTTAAATTACTTTATTAACATGTTAATAGTGCATAAAAACCTGAGCTTTCTATTAATATACATATTATCTAATCTATTTGCGTTAGCTTTTAAAAGATCCACTCAGCGAATGTGAATAAAGTTCAGTATTATATTTATTAAAATTCATACATTGTAAGCAATAAAGCCTTATAAAGTACGACTGTTTTAAATATAAAATGATGTAAAAATGTTTTCATTTTTGAATAATGAAACGAAATAGCTATGATTTCAGTATTAAATAAATTAATTGTGTTTATCATTGTAGCCATTATAATGCACCTTTGAATGGCACTATTATTAAACAGTTATCTAAATGGTAAATGGTCTGCACTTATATAGTGCTTTTTTAGCCTGAGCAGTTCTCCAAAGCACTGTACACTGTGTCTCATTCACCCATGGTAGCAGGTCTGCCATGCAAGCGCAAACTTGCTATTGGGAGCAATTTGGGGTTCAGTGTCTTGCCCAAGGACACTTCGGCATTTGGAGTCATGTGGAGTCATGTGGGCTGGGAATCAACCCGCCAACCCTACAAATTAGTGGACAACCCACTCTACCACCTGAACCACAGCCTACCATCTTCACAAATGCAATTAAAATTGGCAGCTATGCTATTTTATTTATTTATTTATTTATTTTGCTGTAAAACAGTATTTTTTTATTTTATTGTTTTGCATAGTGACGTAGAAAAGTCCAACCTTAAAAGTTTCCATCCAGCGTGGTTGTTTAATCTGGTAGTAAATGACGGATCTGTATTCATGTACTGGTTTATCTCCTGCTCCTAAACAGATAGCATTCTGGAGAAATAAAAAGTGTAAAAATCAGTTTACCAAACTAGGAAGGAACTCGGTCTTTCTTGATAAATTAGATACGTTGAATCTCTAAGATCTAACATGTAACTACACAGATTTTTAAATGCACTGTGTATGTGTGTGCTCATACAGGTACCAGATGATGTACAATCTGTGAAACTAACTCTGATGCATATCAGTCTCTCTGACTAGTCATTTTCTCTGGTTAGTCATTTTCCACATTTAGAAGCCGTTTAGTTATTATTTACACTTACATTGCTAAACATCACTACTCAAAATGTATCTACAGTAAATCTTAAATGTATCAAATGCAACTGAATCAATAAATGCATGCATTAATACATATCAGTGTATTACACTGTGCTGTTGGATAAAACAACAATTCATTAGAGCAATAAGTATGAAAAAACACTGTACAAATGAGTGTGTGCAGATTAGCCTTGTTTTCTATTTAGCATTCTATACAGTTCTTGCACGCGGTCACTCAAATAGCTTTTTTTGTATAGCTGAACCATATAGATAACAATGCACATGTCACACTACAAATCCAAATTATACAGTATAACACACATAACCTTTGTTTGCCCACCAAATTATGCAGCAAGACACTGATCCAAAGCATAGGAGTAAGTCCAAGTCTTAGAAGTAAGTGAAAGACTGATCTCCAGTTATCGGAAACGTTTGGTTGCAGTTATTTTTGCTAAAGGTGGCAGAGCCAGATTTTACGTTTAAGGGGGCAATTAGTTTTTCACATTGGTGATAGGTGTTGGATAACCTTTTTTTTTTTTTTTTTTTGCTTCAATATAAATAAATAATAACCGTATTGTGTGTTTACTCAGGTTGCCTCTGTTTTATGTTGTATTTCATTTGAAGATCTAAAACTATTTAGTACACAAATAGTGTACACAAATACACAAAAACAAATGAAAAAGATATTTTTACATCAAATACTTTTTCATAGCACTGTATTTTGCAGGCTTCATTTCAAACCCAGCACACATCTAAAAGCGGGTTATATTAGATAGGCCATGAGGAGATTTGCACTAATCATCATAGACAGCTCTGTCCTGAGCTATAGAAAAAGATCATCAACAGGTTTTCAGTGCATCAGATAAGTCAATAAAAGTTTAAGTAAAAATACTGGCACAGCCTGGTTATTTGCCCTTAGGTCAGAGGTCAAAGTTGGAACCCACTCACCGGCACGACCTTGCCTTCCTCATCACACACAAGCATGATGACCTCTACATTCTTCTGTGTAGTTTTGTTGTACTTGTCGAAGTCTCCTGAGTGCAGGGTGAGGTAGATATCATTGCGGATGTCTCCTGGCATGATGATCTCTGGAAAGCCCAGCTTGCGGGCCACAACAGTGCTCCGGTCAACAAGGTGGGGATATTCCTTACGGATCTGAACGATATCACCGACCAGAGCCTTCATCGTCACCCACAGGCCTGTGGGACAAGCATCAGGTCAACAAAAATTCATTGAATAGGTGCAAAATATGAAAATAAGTAGTTTGAAAACAACATAACGGTAGAGCACTCTTCTACAACTAGCTTGGATATTTAATTTTCAAGAAATTATTAGGTGAAAAATCGAATTTACACAATTTTCTACTCCCCTGAATTTACTAAACGAGCAAAGACATGCTTGGTGTTCAATATTTGCTTTTTTAGTTTTTCACTACAGCTATGAGGCTGATGAAACAAGTACTGGAAGTCTTTTTCACCCATCTTTTCATACAGTACTTCCTTTAAATAGCATAGTTAAGCTTCCTAATTATGGAATCACTCATTTGCACATAAAAAATCTTTATGACTGTACAAGATGGCTGCCGGTTAACCTTAAACACTTTTCAGTGTTTAGCTAAACAGTGAAGTTTTGTTAATTTTTCTAAATTTCAGTAAATAATACTGTGTGACATTGCTGTTTAACTGGATTTGTTTTGAGGCTGATATTTACAATAAAGGTTTTGGGTGAGATACAGTAGACATCCATTACTTGTATGCAACATTGGTCATGTACTGTAGCTCACTGCGTAAATAGAAAGGCAAATGTAAGACATCAAACTTGGTTGATCGACTACATTTCTAGTAAGTAGAAAGTTTCCAAATTGTTCTTTTAAACAACCACAGAACATACCTTTATGTGAAGAATTGTGTGCAGGACCTCATTTACAAGCAGATGGTGAAACAAGCAAGAGTGATTTTGTTCAATTCCAAACAATTGAAGTTGTAAAAAAAAAAGTTCTGACCACTAACCCCTGCCCCTAATCGAATGGTTCGTATTTCTGCTCCCAAATGGCTTGTATTAGATCCACAAGGAAAAACTAATCTCATTTTACTCGATATAAAGTGTACATCACTGACATGGTACTATTTCTGTTTTCTGGATTCCCTGTCTCCCCACACTGCCCTCCACTAGCTGGTGTTAATGAAAGCTATAAACCTCAGCTCTTGAGTCCCTAAGGTAGATCATTATAATCCAGACCTATGCTCTTTCGCTGTTTGGAGGATTGCATGTTGGACACAGCGCTGTAATAAACCTGTAGCAAAGAGAAATAATACCACTTAACACCATGTACTTTAAAGCAAGAATCACAGCCTTACCCTGTCCTCCACTGTCTCCTCTGGAGGTGGTCACTTTGGTCAGGAGGGTGTGAAGGAAGTCGTTCTCAGCCATGACCCTGTGCACGCACACACACACACACACACGCGCGCGCATATACATGGCCATTCAGAGGAAAAGACGACCAAACTAGTCACTCCTCAAGATAAATGACGGTAGATTAAATAGGTGACAGGCAGTGAAGAGTGAAAGATAAACGACTTGGACGATAAGAGTCTAAGACATGAGAAAATTTCAAATGAGGCAAGAGAGAGGAACAAGAGAATCAATAACTTACGGTTGAAAAGGAATAAAGTACTGCTTTTCTTCATCACACTCTGTTTTTCCTTTGATGATGTCGCTGATGTCCATCACTATGAAGGAGACGACAGAGATAGATTGCTTCATACTCAAACAGCAACTCTTCAGAGAGCCAAACTTTATATAAGGATAAAGTATGTCAAATATATTCATTTATACGCCAGGATCAGTGAGCCAGAGTTTTCAAAACAACAAGAATTAATAATGTAATAAGAACGAACGCCATATGTTAATCTATAGGATGTTTGCAATATACAATTTTATTATTTATTTTATTTGACAATGTGTAGGATTATTGTTAAGAATGAAGAAAAGAAAAAAACATGAGTCAGTAAACACTTTAATGCGATGTTTCAGAGCTGCTGTGAGTCACCCTGATACTCCTGTAATGGTGAGTCACAGTCAGTGCTGTGTCAGGGGTGATGGGTCAGAATTGGCGGGAAATTTGTACGCATGCGTGATTTGCCAGCTCTGATACATCAAATTTCACCACAGCACAACAGCAGGCATGAAATAAGTCTACACAGTGCCAGGCAGCCAATCAGGGGAGAGAGAGAGAATGAGAGAGAGAGAGAGAGAGAGAGAGAGAGAGAGAGAGAGAGAGAGAGAGAGAGAGAATAAACAAAACAGGATTCAATAAGAGGAAGAGAAAAATGGCCAGGCGTGGTGGAGTTTTAGCTTTTTCCTTACGGTGCAAGTATAACCTAGTGTACACTACACAATTTTAGCCCCAATTTCCCAGTCGCCAGCTAATTTTGGTGCATAGTACCCACACTCCTGCAGCTCGGCAACTATCTGAGTGTTCGCTGTACTCGCTACTAGTTGCAGAGGGGTTCACACTACGCAATTCATTGCTGAGAACATCAAACATGTTTGAACATATGAGAGCCTCAGCAATTGCTCACATGCTGAGAAACTTACACCACAGAAACATTCACACAACATGCCCGCTCACCAACGACACGGTAGTGAGTAGTCACTAACTAGTCTAGTTTAACTAACTAGTCTAGTTACTAACTAGTCTAGTCTACTGAGTAGTTAAACGCTGAGCCCCAGAATAAGTGATTTACTGGGAAATCTGTGCTAAAATGGTGCAGTGTTCACTAGAGACATTTGTAAGGCATCTCTTTGTTCTTTAGTGAATGGTCAGATTTATCTTTGTTGTGGAGTGCTGTCTTGAAGTAGATTAGCAAGAGAACTTAGCTAGTCAGTTATATTGGGCGACTTATAGAGAGTTATATAGTGAGTGAGCATTGTGGCATTGTATTCTGACTAGCATGCTAACACTAGCTTGTGGGTTTTTAAGAGGTTAATGAACAAAATACACTGATTGGATAATACACAAAGAAAACAGGTGGGGTTATAAAAATACACGTACTGGAAGTGACTAGAGGTGATAGTGATGTTTTGTACATTGTCTTTTAAATAGCTAGCTCAAGTTAGTGGGCTAGTTCATGTCTGTTGGCATCACATGGACGTTCAGATGGACATGTGTATGCAGGAGCACACTGAGACACAAGCCAACACTGTGAGGTCCACATCATTCCAAACACAGAAACATGTTAAAGAGCTGTTTAAATTCAACTCAACACAAAGCCAAAATGACAAAGAAAGCTACCTAAAAAAAGCTTTTGAGTTTTCTTGGCTAATCCTGTGTCCTTCTGCATTCACTGACCCCTAAGCAATATATAAACTCTATCCTGCCTCCAGCCGAGTACCTGCAACCCCAAACGGCCTGCGCAGTCCCAGTGTGCATTTCTTATGAGTCTCCTTCAGGTCCATACGGCCAACACGTACAATCTGACATATGAGATAAATCTTCTCTCTGTTCAGGTCCTTGTTCCCTAAATCCTACAGACAGAGAGAGAGAGTGAGTAAAGAGGTCAGGTACAGAAAGTGTACAGGAAGGCAATATGAGTATGTTTTGTTTTTTTTTGCTTTGTTCTTTATATTATGCTAGGGTACACTTGCTCTAATAGGTATGATGTTGCCCTCTAGTGTTGACTTACAGTAAAGACCACCTTCAGGTTGTTGAGCATTTCTACATCTTTAGGAAATCCTTTATCCCCCCACCTTATTAGATAGTTCTCACTAGAGAGCGAGAGAAAGAGAGAGAGAAAGAGAGAGAGAGAGAGAGAGAGAGAGAGAGAGAGAGAGAGAGAGAGAGAGAGAGAGAGACATATGTGGTAAAAAAAAATGTAGATCAATAGTCAGACCACAGATACCTAAAGGAAGTTAATGTCAGCCATGTAGCACAAGTTTACAAAGGGACAGGGTGTGAGCATGTGTAAAGCTCGGGCTTTCTACAATATGCATACTCGTAAAAGCATCTAGATTTCTTAACAAAGTTATCCATTTTGGATAGTCTAAAAGTTACAGTTTGTGAATGCACACTGAAGAGGACAATAGCGGTGATGAAGCTGTGGTAAATGAGACGGTATTGTGAAGACCAGCAGATGCCGTTGTAATCAGATGCGCACCTGATGATCACTTGTTTGATGGGGTCATACAGAGACATGAAGAGCTCGGATTCTTCTCCAATGCGACAGACAAAATTGCGCACGAACACGTAGAGGCTGTGTGTGGGAGAGGACTGGATCCGCGCCGAGACTCCAGAGTGATCCATCTGGACATTAGACTGTAATAGTGTATAAGGATAAGCATAAGGTGCAGCCATTTACATTAGTGTCTCTCTAACTATTGTCTGACTCAGCCACATCAATCAATCCTGATTGGGCTTTATGCTGTTTGAGTGACTGCAGTTTAAACTCATTAACATGGGCAAGTCTGCCACATTTATCATATGGCCTGGAACTCAATAGAGAAATTAGTAATGGCTTTAGTGTAATGCATAAAGACTGGGAGAAGTCTCTCTAACCTGCTCTTCTTTGATACGTTCATTGATCTTAACTGTGGCATCCTCATGAGCTCTGAACAAGCTAATAACACTGGCATTGTCAGGGTCCAAGATATTCCCATTTACATCCCTCACTACCAGATCCAACTCCAGAATCCTACACAGAGGAGACAGAGAAAATAAGGGGAGGATCAGAGAGCACACAATCTGCAAAATTAACCCATAAGCCCAAAAAAGAATTAGGGTTAGGGTTAACCCTAAGTACTGTATCATTAGTTTAACCTACGTCTCACATGCATCTACAGGTACATGCACATTCACGAGTAGGAGGATTTACTTTAATGCTTCAGATATGAAGCTGGTGGGTGCAAGCTTTGAAACCATCTTCATTAACATGAGCTGCTGTGTGATGCATTTACAAGGTTCATTCATTCAGCCTTAGTAACTGCCTGATCAAGATTAGACTTAGTTAGACTAATTAGACTAGTTTGTTTATATTGTGGGAAGTAGAAGTAAATAAATTCATTAAAAAATCTACAAACAAAAATAATAACTCTTGTGAGTTGGATTAAAAATAAAATAAAAAATAGTCATGTGCACATCTGTAGTTAAATTATGAATTTGAGTCATGTAGAACTGACTGAGCCAGAATTCACACACCAAGCTGACAGCACTGGCATTTCTAGTGGTAGTGTTCGTTTTATATACACACACACACACACACACACACACACACATACACACATGCGCGCGAACATGTTTAGGCCACCCCCACTTCAGCAAGTACAAATACAGATAAGAATATGTGGAGCACTAAACAGATACAGATTGTGTTATACCCTTAATACACACATAATACATGTGTGGTTTCACACACGGAGGCATCATGCATACATTTATGCACTTACACACACACACACACACACACACACACACACACACACACACACAGTTATACATCTGCTCAGTCAGAGACAACTCCTTATCACTTGTAAGAATTTGAAAGAGCTGCACAAACACGAACAGCTTTCTGTTGAGTCAGATCTCATACTGCTGCAAAAGCCTTATTACTAACTCTTAATTCATTATGGCCACTGGGAGATTACCCAAAAACAAGCTAGAAGACCACATATAGCTCAGTTTCAACTACAGCCTGATGACAGACATCTGAACAGATAATAATTCATGCTGATCAGTATCTGACTTGGAAGGGCAAGTTAAATTTAAAGCAAAAAAAAGAAGCAAATTCAAATAAAACATTTTATAGAAACTGGTTTTGTTTGAAGTGGTATATTCAATAGGTAAATGCCTATTTTCAACATCTGCTACACAATAAGGAAGTGGGTATGTGTAACTGAATTGGGACATGGTAATTTAGCACATTAACTAAGATAACTAGTGTTAGGGTTAGATTTACAATCTAAGTAGTTTGTATAACCAAATCCTAGTATGACCTCCTGAAGAGGAGACTGAAGGGAGAAACGCCAGAAACATACAGGTGCATCTCAAAAAATTTGAATATCGTGGAAAAGTTCATTTTTTCCCCCTAAATTTAATTCAAAAAGTGGAACTTTCATATATTTATTCTAATATTTTGAGATTATTTTTGGATTTTTGGATTTCAGGATTTTTGATTTCCATGAGCTATAAGCCATAATGATCAAGATTTTTAAAAAAAGCTTGAAATATTTCACTATTATATATGAAAGTTCAACTTATTCAATTAAATTATGGAAAAAAAGTAACATTTCCACAATATTCAAATTTTTTGAGATGCACCTGTACAACAATTGAAAGATGCTGAGGTACAAGCCTGGACAAAAAAAACAACAACTACAATTTGGTGATGTCAGTGAGTCGCAGGCTTTATACAGTACAGTTATTGTAAGCAATGGAAAAGCAACCAAATATTAAATGTTATTTACTTTAATTTACGTCTCTATTCATATACTTTTGCACGTCTAGTAATTGCGTGGTCTGATACAAAAGGTTCTATGTTTTATGTTGTTTAACACATCTAGATGTAAATACCAGGAAATAAAAGATGAAATCATAAACTCTTGTCTCATATCCATCTTTTGATGACAAACCCAAATGTCTTTGGTGTATGGCAAAAAAAACAAACAAACAAACAAAAAATTTGTGTAGTTATCTGTAGTTTTGCAGGAGACTGTATATGAATAGCTAGGTCAGCACGCTATCTAACGTCAGGAGAATTATACATGGAATTAAAACCAAGGACTAGCAAGATAACTAACATTTGGCTAACTATTATATACAATATTGTATTTCAAATATGAAGCCAAGCTCACTAGCAACATTTGGTAACATTACATCAACAATCATGCTTAGACTATTATCCAACTTTGCTAGCAAGCAAGCTAGCAATAGGCTTTCTATGTTGTTATACTAATCTGTAATTTAAACCTTTATTATACACCAGGGGATGTCTAATGAAGTTTCAGACTAGGCTCTAGTTTACAGGCACTTCAAAAGCTATTTTGGAACCCTTCTGCAATAACAATATTGTTATGATATGTGGGAGAATGACTATTTTGTGGCGGAAGAAATATATAGATACTACAATTTGATAAACAATGTTCAGGGCACTCGTCTTTTGCTAGGCCACGTCGCCTGTATTACTTAGCACAGAATAGATTTAACGTCAACAAAATTCACTATTAAAGCTATAATTTGTTTATTGTGAATTTCATTGTATTCATTATAACCTGTAGAATAATCACAATCAAATGCAGCACAGATTGAACATGAACACTGAGAATGAGCTTTAAACAGAAAGCCAGACAGAAACACAGGAGCGCATGAAAGGAATACCGTACTTGTTTCCATAGTCGATTTTAGACGTGACTTTCTGTTTGAGTTCCTTAAACTCATCTCCGGGCAGCGTGCCAGAGAGCAGTTGAGAACGCCACTCCATCAAATCCCACATCAGTGCCTGCACCTGGCTAAAACTCTCCTTCTTACTGACCTGCAGAGTGTTAAAAATTAGGTAAATGTCAGTCAGGAGGTAAATATATGAGCTACACGTGATCAGTGATAAAGAGTGAGGGACTACGGAAAAGACTGATATTAGACCTAATATTAGATATTAAGAAGCAAATCAGACATAACACACATGCCTGTAAGATGCATGTACACATAAGACACAGTACCACAAATAGCTGCTTCCAGATGCTGCCCCATTCCCTCAGTGTGGTGGTAACTTCCTTCACCAGGGGCATGTCTGCAGAGGTCACGACCTCTTCATTTCTATAGAAACACCAGAAGAAATGTTTGCTGTAAGCAATTCTTTATTGGGTAAATTATTGTATATTCTGTATTAGTATTACAGACTGTGTATTATATGTTGTGTAAATTGTGTTCTCTGTTGTGAACAGAGTTCCTTATACACTTGTACTTGGTGAGTAAAAGATTCTGATTCTGATCTCAGAGACTGAAAGACAGACTTTATAATGAAGTGCTGACTAATGAATAAAAATAAAAAGTCACTCACCCCCTTTTTTCAATGATAACTTCCTTCAGCTCAATGAAGCTTGCTGGAAAGGCACCCTGTAGTACAGTAAAATCACATGACATGGGGAAACAGATGCAGGATATGATTTATTAAAATTCTAGAGGAACTTAATATCCACTTACTTTCTTCTCTTTGTTCCGGGCAAGATATCCCATATACCAACCTGAAACAACACCAGCTTTTTATTGAAAAACCACAAATAGGATTTTTTTTAAAAATCTATCTAATTTCATGAAGCACAGTTAATTCAACATAATTCACATAACAGTTAATTCAACATAATCCAAAAATGTAAATATTAGGCTCAATATTGGAAACTGTACAAAAATATGTTGGCTATTTGTAGGGCCCGTGCTGCTTTTTATACCTGAAATTTCCATCAACAAATACATAAGGTCCAACTTATTATTATTTAAAGAACTACTTGTTATTGAATTACTGTAGTAAGATTTGGATTAAACCTATTTACTTCAAGTAACCAATCAAATAGGCTAATAACTATAATAAATAATAAATTATACATAAATATAAAGTGTGTTGTGTGTTCCTGTACTGTATCATTTTATTTATTTATTTTTTTTAAATCAGAGACCCCATAGATATCCTTCACAGACCCTTGGGGATCCCAGGAGCCCATTTTGAGAGTTGCTAATGGTTAGTTAATACTGCACTACCACAATCATTAGATTATTATTATGCATGTACCTCATTAGTAGTTAATAAGAGTAACTTCAGAGTTCATGTAGCTTTATTCATTTGTCCTTGGTTAGTCTCTACACAGTGATCTACTATATGAAAAATTATTATCGAGTTTTCCTCCATATGTTTTTTTTTTATTATACCTATAAAAGACATATTGGGACAGTTATTGTGAATCTAGTTCTTTATGTACTTATGAGAAAAAGGAACCATCCAACTCGTTTTCTATTTTAGTAGACACCATACTAATACTGCCACTTTGCTGCTCTGTTTCATAGTAATGGCTCATTTAGCATGAAAACCTTAAAATGTCAGATGTTTAGCCTCTTTTGGGGTGTTAGTGGATGGGTTTATGATGCTAAACATGCAGGTCCCAACCAGTGTTTAAAACAGAAATGCCTGGAGCAATGCATCCTCAGATTAAATCCCATTTTTCTCTCAGACCTAGTTATTGTAGATTGCAATTTTACAGCTTTACCCAACAAAATCCTAACTGAAGCCTTATAAAATATATATGTATATGAAACTGAGAAACTGTTCTCATATATATATATATATATATATATATAAAAAAGGGCAATTTTAGCAGACTTTGTATATGGTGGGCCCTAGTCACAATATGTAATATATATGTGGTGGGCCCTCACAATCCTACCTTCACATGTCTGCTGTATGTGCACTGTTTCACCCACAGCAAGAGACAGCTGCTTCTCTGTTTTTGCTGCAAAATTCCACTTAACTAAAAAAGAAAAAGAGAAAGAGAGCGTGAAAGTGAATTAAATATATGAAAGTGAATTAGTCTCTCGGAGAAAGCTGCCTCTTTAAGCTACAAATACAAACCTACAACCACAGCCCTTAAGAGAAGTCACTACAGATAGAAATAATGTTAGCCGTCTCCTGATAAATTGCATATAGCGTCTTATCCTACACTGTAGTAATAAAAAGTAACAGAAATGTGTTTATTTCAGCATTTTTGTCCACTCATGACCACTAGCATCTAATTGCATTATCTGAAATTTTGCAATTTTGAAGAAGGCTGAGCTCTGCAAACAGTTGGCACAATTATATCATGTCATATATCACTGTGCGTGATTATGACATATGGTGGTGCTTGAAAGTTTGTGAACCCTTTAGAATTGTCTATATATCTTCATAAATATGGTCTAAAAAAATCATCAGATTTACACACAAGTCCTAAAGGTAGGCTAGATAAAGAGAACCAAATGAAACAAATGAGACAAAAATATTGTACTTGGGCATAATATTTATTATTATACTTATTTATTGAGGAAAATAATCCAATATTACATATGCGAGTGGCAAAAGTATGTGAACCTCTAGGATTAACAATTAATTTGAAGGTGAATTTAGAGTCAGGTGATTTCAATCAGGTGTGAGTGAGCACCCTGTTTTATTTAACAGGGATCTATCAGAGACTGATCTACATAACACATGTTTATGGAAGTGTATCATGGCACGAACAAAGGAGATTTCTCTGGACCTCCGAAAAAGAGGTGATGATGCTCATCAGGCTGGAACAGCTTACAAAACCTTCTAAAGAGTTTGGACTCCACCAATCCACCATCAGACAGATTGCATTCAAATGGAGGAAATTCAAAAACCATTGTTACCCTCATTAGGAGTGGGGACCAAGAAAGATCAAGACATGTAATAGCCTGCGAGGTCACAAAGGAACCCAGGGTAACTACTAAGGAAGGCCTCTCTCACATTGGTTAATGTTAATGTTCATGAGTCCACCACCAGGAGAACACTGAACAACAATGGTGTGCATGGCAGGGTTGCAAGAAGAAAGGCATCCATCCATCCACCCATCTTCTACCGCTTACTCCTGCTTCAGGGTCGCGGGGGAACCTGGAGCCTATCCCAGGGAGCTTTGGGCACAAGGCGGGGTACACCCTGGACAGGGTGCCAGTCCATCGCAGGGCACACTCACGTACACACTCTCACACCCATTCATACACTACGGACACTTTAGACATGCCAATCAGCCTACCATGCATGTCTTTGGACTGGGGGAGGAAACCGGAGTACCCGGAGGAAACCCCCGCAGCACGGGGAGAACATGCAAACTCCGCTCACACATGGCCCCGTTGGGAATGTGCAAAGGTTCTAGAACGCGAACATGCTAGAAGAAAGGCACTGCTTCCAAAAAAAGAGCATTGCTGTTCTTCTGTAGTTTTCTAACAAACACATGGACATAGCCAGATGACTATTGGACAAATGTTTTGTGGATGGATGAGATCAAAATAGAACTTTTTGGTTGAAATGAGAAGCGTTATGTTTGGAGAAAGGAAAACACTGTATTCCAGCATGAGAACCTTCTCCCATCTGTGAAACTGTATGTGTGGTAGTGGTAGTGTCATGGTTTGGGTCTGTTTTTCTGCATCTGAGCTAGGATGACTTGCCATCATTGATGGAACATTGAATTCTGAATTAAAGAAAAGTCTAAAAGACGATGTCAGGACATCTGTCCATGAACTGAACCTCAAGAGAAAGTGGGTCATGCAGCAAGACAACAATCCTAAGAAATCATTCTACCGAAGAATGGTTAAAGAAGGACTAAGTTCTAACTGGTAATAGTTAGCTAGGGTTAGCATGTTTTCGGAAGTGTTAGCAATTCTCAATGTGGGCTGAAATGCAATAGGTACAGGGAATGATGCGCACAATGTCGGCGGAACCGCTTGGCAAGTACCTGTACTGTGTCTCTTGCTCCCGTGAATCAATTCTTTACGTTAGCAAATACGTTAGTCAATAAATTAGTTACGTTAGTTAATTTTAGTTAACATTAGTTGGAGATGGACTTTTTGTTTCCTCACTGAGCTTTGATTTTATATTTGTAAAACACACAATGAAGCTGTAAAAAAATAAACACTATGTTCTGTTAGATATGTTTTGACTTTTAAATATACACTGTATAATTATATCTGTAGGAGCCTATGAAATATTTTATTAAATTGTTCATATTTCACAGAGGGAAAGGAAGGGTTTTTGAGACCGTGTTGAGCAACCATAGTTTAGCCCTTTCTTTATTCATTCTTCTTCGTTCTTACGATTATTTTCAATAAATGAAATCTTCAAAATGCACATCTACTGCGATTCCTCCACAGATGTTAAGGGTCACAAAAACAATATCTCTTGGTAACATGAAGACATAATAACAACATAAATTTATCAGAAAGGCCCCAGGCAAAATAAATGTGTACTCTAGGTTCGCCTCTGTCACAGCTGTAAGTAATCAGGATTGATTACTTCTGACCGGATATCCTAAAAATACAATCAAACAACTTCAGCTGAGTCAAAACACAGCTGCCAGAGTTCTCACTCAAACCAAAAGAATTTATCACATCGCTCCAATTCTTAAAATCTTACATTGTCTCCAAGTATGTTACACAATTCATTTTAAGATACTAGTACTGTCTATAAATCACTACATGGTTTAGGGCCAACATATCTGTCAGGTATGCTCAAGCAACATAAACAAAACACAGAGAACCTTAGAAGAACTCAGACAAATTGTTAGGTTTGTTTTTAGCAGTCAGGGATGGTACTGCATTGCTGTTCTAGCTTTTTATCTTTTAACTACATCTTATTTATCTTAATGCACATTACACTTTGTGTGGTATTTATGTATTTTAATGTAACTATATATATTTTTTGTTAATTTCATCATTTCTTTTAAAATTCAGTTGCTTTTTTTTTTTTTTTAAACCCTTTTCATTTGTAATGCACATTAACCTGCCTTGCGTCTTGCCTTGTGTTGCCTTGATGCATCAACACACAGGAAAAAAGGTAGTAAATCCTACTTTTCTTTATCGTTATCATCTGTTGAGCCTTTTATATGCATTATTCACCTGTAACGGTGAATACGATGTCTTTAAATCTCATTTACATTGGACTTGTTATATCTTTAATAAGCTTTTAAAATAAACATTCAAAGGTATACTGCATGTAACTTCCTAGTAAAAAGACATTTAAGATGAATATTTTCTCTTTTTTTTGGCAGCAGTATGCTTTACGCAGTTACAGTAGAAAAAAACAACACATTCCTCAAGCACCTAGGTTGAGGCCATAAGCGTTTTGCAGAGGTATGTTAGGTTAGTAAGGCCCATACCCTCTATGGCATATCATCTGTGAAAAATAAAATTCATAAGGCAATAATTTTATGAATGTAAAAGTACAAACTGTGAAACATTGTGCACAGCTTGGAGCCAAGAACTGAGTACAGAAACAGGTATAACACCTTGACAAGTCTGAAACGGACCTCATACCTGGTTGAAATTAGGTACATTTATGGAAAATATAGAGAGAGACAGTCAAAAAGGAGTCTTCATTCTTCAAATAATAAATAATCCTACTTTTTGGTATAACTTTACTATAAGATTCACAAATAAACAATTGAATTGATATTTGACTAATGCTTTCATAATGATAAAATAATACATGCACTAATTCGCCATGCAAGAATAAATAATGAGTGTACACATTAGCAGCCTCTGAGTCATATACAGTATGAATAGCCATTAATAATAGTGATAGTTAACTATTAACATCTTATTGAATCATTCTGTCAATATCATAACTTACATTGTGAAAAGTCTGCAAACAATCTCGATTAACTCAATTTGTAAGCGATAATGATTGAAACCCTAAGTGTTAGTTTGAAACCCTACTGAATATTAGTTTTCCCGCACACACAATTCTGAACTAAATTCTAACAAAGGCTATATTATAAATACTGTACAAATGAAATACTGTTAATATTTTTCCCCTTTGATATCAAACAGTTTAGAATAGTGTTCTCAAATCATGCCTATACAGTACATATCTTTCCTGTGTGTTTGAATGGATCAACCTCCAGTGAGATCATCATCGTACAAATTTTTTTATAAATTCACATCAATAAAGTGGTTTGATTTGGATTTGGATTTGATTTGTTATCCCAAAGCAACCTGTTAGTGATGTTGACATCACATTACGACTTCCAGATTGTCCCAAGTTACACAAATAGCCTAACGTTTTAGTTAACCTACGTTGTGTACAAAAAGAAAACGTTTAAAAAAAATCTTTATTGATACTGCATAACTCATGATATTAATTTCCAGAATGAGTTAACAAGATGATAATACTTTTACCATTATTAATGCCCCTTCATATGACTCAGAGGCTGTTAATGTGTACACATCATTATTTCCTGATGCGCTAAAGATTAGAACATGTACTAATCAATCTTTATGAAAGCTCTGAATATTAATATAGTGTTTATATATGGACCTCATAGTTAAGTGTGAAGTTTATTAATGTTGTAGAAATATGACCAACATTTACAGGCCACATGGCTCAAACCACTAATGAGCTGTAGTGTCTATATGTAATCTTAAAGTGATTCATAAACTAAATCATGCTAAATGTAACAAACAAAAACGCTGCCTACATGTGTCGAGTACAAGCAGCACACAAACAGACACACACTGTATTTTCACACTTCTTAGTTCACTTTTTACTTCCTCTCTTGTTAACTTCCTGTGTGTGTGCGACCACATAAACACAGATATATAAACGGCTATCAGATCACATGACCAGAGTTTTATGGTTTAAGGATTTTGATAGACTGTGCTGAAGTGGTTTTAGATGTTTGCTGTTAGAAAGCGGGAAAAGAGGCATGTCTCTGCACCGATGCTGAGTGCAGTGTGTTGGCAAAGATTTTTTTTTTTTTTAAATCATTATCTCCCTTCTCTGTAGTGATTCCTGCCTTTAAGATGCAAATCCTACAAATGCCAGTTTCTCCAAAAGCAACAAAAATGGTCGTATTTTGGCATTTACTTACACTGGGAAAAAGTTGTTTCGCTTTATCAAACTGCAAAATGTGCCCGCAGGATGAGCACTCGATACCTTGAACTGTACACACATCGCGCAATGCACATACGGATTAGTGCATTAATGCAAACCCTGCACTTCTGAGGCTAAACTTTGCTAGATGAAATCAGTTAGCAAATATTTCTGTAAGTTTCATATCTGCTGTGTGATTTTAACTCACACTCTTTTACAAACATAATGATTTGTAAATCATTCTAGTGAGCAGCACCTGCCCACATCCTGTGAAGCAGGAAGCACAATGAGCATCCACAGACACTGATCTGAAGGCCGTTATTCACACACAAAGACACGTACAAACACACACACACTCCTCAAACTGCACGCCTGAAGTATTTAAACACATACCAACACCATATCTCTCAGTGGTGGTCCTAACCCAGGGAGTCATGTTGAAGCCAGACAAATGTTTTTGTCTCTGTCTGCCTCTGCACGCCTCAAGTTCCTCTCTTTCTCTCTGTTACTCAGCCCTGTCTCTTTCTGGTGAGTGTGTGAGAGAACAAGAGCTCCTCCCTCTCTCTCTTCCTTCCTTTTTTCAATTCTATACAACCCTACCCATGATGCTGTTCTTCAAAGCACATAAGCATAGTTTGTCAGTTTGTACAGCGACACCCAAATGACCAAATCAATTCTGTTATTTGTGATGTGTTTCTTGGCATTGTTTAATTGCAGGTTAACTTTCTCCAAGCTGATCTTTCAGTAATCGGGGCAATAACCTGTTTTAGTAACTGAAATGAATCATTTTCAGTTCCTCAGACTCCAGTCTGTGACCACAGACAGCGATATCTCCAAAACATTGGGTTCCCTCAGAGACATGTTCGCAGCATCCTGTATAATTCCTGATGCAAGTGCAAATGAGACCTTTATCATGTGCTTGATCAAGAGCAGAAATATGAATAACTGGAGTCAACAAATATCACACAGCCCCTGTATACTCATACAGGAAAAACAGCAGAAAGCAGCCCCAGCATAGAAATCTCCCTAATGACCTTGGTTTGCCAAAAGCAGTAAATGGAACACAAATGGTATGAAGCATTATTGGCCCTACAGCATACAATGGGCTTGATATGACCCATTTTAAAGTGCAGCAATTCTAAAAGGGCCTTTTTTCAGCATACAATTTTATGCAATTTGATTAGTTCCTGTACATTTTTTTCAACATTTTATATTGTACCAATTATGCTCAGGTCATTAGTCCCCATCACGTTCTGTACATCTCATATTTTCACTCACAACTGAGAGCACAGCTGCCAGCTGAAGGATCACAAAGTGTTTTGCCTTTCAAGCTGAAAATACTGCATATTACATTTGACATTTTAAAATTAATGTTGGAATGATGGACAGCATAGTGGCACAATCTGGAACATTGCTGCCTGGCTTTGATCCTGAGCTCAGGTTAAAGTCTGTGTGGAGTTGGACTCCATACGGGTTTCCTGTGGGTCTCCAGTTTCCTCCCACCTGCTAAACCATGGTACTGCAGGAGGACTGGCTATAACATGTTGCCCAAAGGTGTGAGTGTGTGTATTCATGGTGCCCTGCGAAGGAGTGCAGCCCTTCCTGGGTTTATTCCCACTTTGTACCCAGTGGGATAAATTCTGGATCCAGCCTAACACCTACTAAAGATGTATGAATGCCTAAATGTTACAATTATCCTGCTATAAAATCAAAAACGGGTCCATATAAAAGTTTTTTAATGCTCAAAAAAGGGAACATTTTCATGAAAAGGAAGCACAGGTTCTCATGAAGATGACACAGTCGATTTTGAAACTTGACAGTCTCAAGAATGAACTAAAACGTTTAAACGTCTGAACGTTTAAAAAATTACATTTTGATATTTTGAAGGATGTCAATTTCTTTGAAATTATTTATATAGGCCTATTCTATAGAGGTCGCATCCATTTTGCTGCATCCATTTCTTAGAGGAAATAATAGTATTAAAAAAAAAATCAGCAAGAATTATTTTTGCTGTAAAAGGAATATAGTTGCATACAATTGTATGTGGAAAAGTGGAAAAGCTTGAATTGTTGCTTGTAATGTT
The DNA here is from genome assembly GCF_001660625.3 of Ictalurus punctatus. Taxonomy (NCBI): domain Eukaryota; kingdom Metazoa; phylum Chordata; class Actinopteri; order Siluriformes; family Ictaluridae; genus Ictalurus; species Ictalurus punctatus. The sequence goes on from NC_030429.2 coordinate 9,845,705, forward strand.
CAGGGTACAATTTTTACTCATTCTCTTGAAGAGTTGCATTTTCATGAAAGAAGTTTTCCAAATATCTCTTCTCCGCTCCCGGAAAATTGTTTAGTCTTATGGTTGTTACTTCTTTCAGCTAAGTCAGTGACAAACAGCAGAAGGACCCAATAAAATTGTAAGTCTACCGCAGCTAGTGAACATCACGGGGGACAAAATGATATGCATATCACAAGGATTACAGACCTTCCGGCTGCTGATGTGATATGTTTTTAGATAACAATACTGTCTAGAAAACACAAATACAACTCATTTATCTTGGATGGATATATTTATTAGCTTTATTTAATAATATATTACATAGTAGCATATTATCTTCATCAAAAATGAAGACAATAAGAAATTTAAGTGACTTTTTATTACAGTGCTGGTAATTTCTGTTTATTTATTTGATTCTTTTATTTATTTCTTGTCTTTTGTTATTATTTTATTAGTTTGTATTTATGTTGTCTGTTTTGTTATTTTGTAAGGAATCCTAATTAGGTTGCATGGCACTGTAGATGTGGGCCTCCATGCCTATAACTTATACCGTATATGATATGGGTGGAGGACGATAGAGGCCCACATCTATATTTTTTCAGGGTCCATATAAACCCAGAAACCCAGAACTCACTAGCTACTCCTAAGCAAAGATGCAGAGGCTGTCAGGAGATGGCGCTGTCCCCTTCCAGTTGTTTTATCAGCAACTTGGCCAAGAAATCTTTCTTACATAAAACTGAATATTTAAAAAATGAACTGTATGATTGCTGTATCACTAATCTATGGATGTGCAGAAACAGTATACTGCTGTACTAAATAATAGATCTTTATCAAAACAGCACACCACCATGGCTTCACTCAGCTGCTGAAATGATGTCCAGCTCAGTGGAACTTATTTTTATTTAGACAGTGAGAAGAAATACCTAACCTATATGTATGATCTTTAGGATTACCTTTTTATCTAGGGTTGCTGCCTCACTTTTCCAGCGTTCTCCAGTTCCATCCTGAGCCCTATTTACAATCTGTATAGAGTTTCTGTTGTGACCCTTTACTTCCTTAGAGGAATCACAGTAGACACATATTTCCAAGACCATTTTATTAATGAAAACAATCATAAGAGCATAGAAAAATTAATAAGGAAAGAGGCTAAACAACAATTGCTGAACACAGTCTTAAAACTGTGTCCCTTCCCTCCTCACCCTCTCACTTGTCTGCTGCCTCAGTAAAATATGTAGGTATGATAGGTCAAGCCCATATCTTCACATCATTATGGCAAAACATAAAATGTTACATAAGCACATATTAATAAAAATATTTTAGCAAAATGTAAATAAAAACAGAATGCAATGATTTGAAAATCTCCTAAACCCATATGTTATACACAATAGAACATAGAAAACATATCAAATGTTTAAACAGAGGAAATGTACCATTTAAAAAATAAATAAATAAATAAATAAATAAATAAATAAATAAATAAATAAATAAATAAAAGGTGATTTTGAATTTGATGGCCAGAACAAATCGGGCTGGGGCAACAAAAGGCCGGAAAAGTAAGTGTTACTAAAAAGAAACGGCTGGAGGAACATTTTGCAATCCTCACTTTAAAAATTTGATATGTTTTCTATGTTCTATTGTGAATAACATATGAGTTTGTGAGAATTGCAAATCATTGCATTCTGTCTTTATTTACATTTTACACGGTGTCCCAACTTTTTTTAAACTGGGGTTGTAGGTCCCTTTCAGTGCAAGCGCAGATGTAAGTTGATTGAATTACTTGATTGAATTCTCTTTCTGTGACTTTTTTCTAAACTCATTCTGTAACCTTCTTTTTCAGATATTTCCACCTCCATGGTTATTACTAAAGTACGCTGCATGTTCTCTGTCTACAAAATAAAACTTATATAAAATTCCACGAAGAACAATGTTACCGTATTAAATGTTGGTTCATGTTCAGGTTAACTGCAAATTTTATTGTTTGTTTTTGTTGGATTAGTTTTCTCTCTCCTATCACACAACAGCTACCAACCAATGACGTCAAACCCTATCACATACTTTCTCCAAGGCATGTGATCCCAGCCAACCACAGCTTTCCACACTTCTGCTCATGCAATGTCAGGGAGCAACGTAACACACACAGAGGAAAATGTTATCCGCCCACTTTCACATGAATGAGCTCAAAGACGCCCATGATTGGCTAGTGTCACTGTGATTGATAGGGAAGAGTGCGTATGCTACCCTTAACTGCCTGAGACATGGCCAATTTTGCTATCTTGCACTCCTGGCCACAGATGACTGCAACATTATCAGGACGATAGAGCGTATCCTTTTCTGTTGGGCCACTCAGAAACCAACTGCTAATGTTATTATAACGTAAATACTTCACAAAGTAATGTCCCATAAAATGGAAGAATACAGACTACAACAAAAGAGAAAAAACAGCATTAATATATCAGCTAGGTATGTTTTGAAACTGTCCAGCTTTAATGAGTTTGTGCCCATGATAGCCTCAGATTCCTGTACTTGGCTGACAGAAGTGGAACCTGATGTGGTTTTCTGCTGCTGTAGCCCATCCATCTCAATGTTTCGTGCATGCTGAAATGATTTTCTGCTCACCCCGGTTGTAAAGATTGATTCTTTGAGTTACTATATCCTTCCTAGCAGCTTAAAGCAATCTGGCCATTTTCCTCCGACCTCTCACTATGTTTCCACTAACAGAACTGTCACTCACTCAATGTTTTTGTTTGTTTGTTGGTTTGTTTGTTTGTTTGTTTGTTTTTCACACCATTCTGTGGAGATGGATTCCAGGAGATCAGCAGTTTCAGAAATACTCAAACCTGCCCTTTTGCCAATACCTGCCAATATCTGAACCACAGATTCACAAAGATCACACTTTTTCTTCATTCTCATGTTTGATGTGAACATTAACTGAAGCTCTTGACCTGTGTTTCTTCCCCCCCACCCCCCCAACCCCAATAAAGTGGGCAGTGAGTGAGTGGATATTTAAGGTCATTCTGATAGCACATGAGGACAGTATTGGCTATACTACAGAAAGGACAACATGAATACATAATGCATTACTTACCTTCGAATCCCTTTAATAACAAAGCACATCTTAGTGATAATCTATTCTACCATAAAAACTCATAAAAACACCACAAGTAAAAATCTCAGTGAAGTCTTTTTGAAAACACACACACACACACACTCACACAGACACACACACACACACACACACACACACACACACACACACACAGCAAATGCACATTGTTACTGATTATTTACAGTAGGTGTCAAATAACATTGTTCTTGCACAGTAATTGCACCATACTAACGTCAACAATATCATATTACCAGCATGTTATTATAATCATTTTCAGTGGCACTGTCATAAGGGTATATTATTTGATGTCCTTTATATGGTAAGACTGATCATCTTTGATAATTGATGAAACTGTGCTTCTACTGCTGTTTTCCATCCACCAAAAATTCCTGAGCACAAAATTGCACAGATTGCGTAATGATTATATTTAGTGAATTTCGTGTTCCTCCGGGCCATGTGACTGTTATGATGCAGTAGGGACTACTGTGTGAATCTGTCGTAATCAGCTATCACCATATAACAAGTCCATTTAAGTGGCAGTAGCAGCAGTGACAGATTTAGTTCTGCTCTTAGCAAGGACTGATTGCTACATTTATATTCCAAAATCAGGCATGTGTTTTGATGAATAAGACTTGTCAGGCTGGTGATACAGTACTTCAGGAAAATTATGCTTCTGTGGTGATTGAAATTGCTGTCACATGGCTTGCACATACTGTAGCAGTACTTTGCACTATGACTTAACTGGTCAACTGTAAAGGCAGGCTTTTGCCAGATTTCATTAATCAACTTTTGGCAGCCACTCTTATTTAAAACAAATTACAGAAGTGTTTTTCAGTTTCCAGCAAAAAAACAAAACAAAACAAACAAACAACACCCCCCAAAAAAAAAAACAATCAAAATATTATCTTGCTAGTAGAAATAAGTCAGGGTCCTAAGAATATTATCAAGCTAACCCCTGTTAGAGAGGAGTTAGTACATTTTAATACAGTTTTTTTTTGTGTGTGTGTGTGTTTTTTTTTTTTTTGTATTCTTTTAGTGCTCAGTATTTAGGGAGGTTTTCTATCATCGTCTGAAGACAGCCAGTGACTCAGTTGTTTGGCCAGCCAGGGGAATTTCAAGCCTTGATGCATGTATCTTGAGGAATGATGGGTCTAGTCAAGCCATGAAGGGAGCGTGGTGAAAGCGGGGTTTGGTAAGTGCTTTCCGATAAGTGGGGGCTTGTCTGTTACTGGCTCTGTAGCATCGGCGTTTTGAATCTGTAGGCAATCCTATAGGCAAATACAGGAATCCAGTAAAAGAAACGCAGCAATGATGTGATGTAGGACAACATGTAGAGACCGAAAACAAGTTGCAGCTGCATTCTGGATCAGTTGCAGTGTTTGTATGACATACAAGGAAAAACCTGAAAGGAACAATTTCCAATCTTGAGTTGACAAAGGACTGAACATCACCCGTGAGGCCTCTGTGGAGAGAAATCCTGTAAAGGAGAAAAACTTGTAAGGCTTGATGACCTTTCGAGTTAGCAATATGAAGGGACTTCATTGCATGAAGGGACTGAGGTTGCATGAAGGGCCATAGCTAGGAATTCTGCTCCTTCTGAATGTATAGTGCTGTAGGCTTTCTCTTTAATGGACATGGTTTAGCCCCAAGCACCAGAGGCCTGTATAGCAAGCAGCATACTAGATATTTCACTTAAACCAATCACCTTTATTATAAAGAAAGTAGTTATCCTCTTCACTAGACTATCCTCTCACTCCATTTTCCTGTCATTTTTTAAATTCTGATTTATGTTTAATCTAAAGATAATAACTGTCATTTACTGTCATCAGTAATCAGTAATATGTACCGTAAGCATTTGTTTAACATGGAAGGAGTCTCCAGTGTCAGGAATTTGTAACGGTCCGTATGTTTTCTTCCACAGGTCTACAGGACAAAGGACTTTGCACTTTCTGGTTTATTTTATTCCTTATTTATAGTCAGAACATTTCCATAAGTCTATGTTTCAAAAATAGTTTAGGCTGTCAGAAACACATCTACACAACAGAACCAGCAGAGGCTGGACAAGATGCATGAAGAAGAATCCATCCATCCATTTCAGAAACTGCTTCCTACACAGGGTCATTGGGGAGCCTGGAGCCTACTGTAACCCCGGGAACTCTGGGAAAAAGGAAGGGGACACCCTGGACAGGGTGCCAACCAATCACAGGGCACAATTGCACACACATTCACACACTACGGACATTTTGGAAATGCCAGCCAGCCTACAACACATGTTTTTGGACTGGGGGAGGAAACATCTAAAGCATGGGGAGAATACATGAACTCCACACACACACAGGGTGGAGGTGGGATTCAAACGACCAAACCTGCAGGCGTGAGACATACATGCTAACCACTAACCCACCTTGCCACCCCAAAAAAAGAAGTGTATATTATTTATTTAGTGTATCTTGTATGACGTGGTCAAGCACATGTTAATCTCACATAGAGATCCGGAATACTTTGCAAACCTGGCCTAAATGAACATCGAATGACTAAAGTTCCACCAGATATTTTAATCTGAATCTAAAGACCTGCAACAGAAACAGTTATGATTGTCTTATAAAGTACTGACGTCTGGCTTACGTATTTCTGTATGCATGTTTCCACTAACACAGTCAAAGTGACCTTACAGTGAGAGCATATGTTTAATGGTGATAAACATCAGTAATATCAGCAGAGTGTTAAGTAAGAGCCACAAGGAGAAAAATGGGAGGAGCGTACAGGTTAATGTTTGTCTGTGTGTGTGTGTGTGTGTGTGTGTGTGTGTGTGTGTGTGTGTGTGTGTGTGTGTGTGTGTGTGTGTGTGTGTGTGTGTCTTCACTACTAAAGGTCAGTGGCCTATAAAGGCTATGGTTTCTAAAAGAGGACAGTATAATGGTGTGTGGGTTCTGAAGCATAAATAAGAGTCACAGACTGACAAGATGTAGTCTTATGGCCCTTTTCATTTTTAGCTACACCTCAACAAAACATCTCTCACAGACAGAAACCACAATAGGTCACCCTGAATAAGTGAACACTGCCCTCTCTTTAAACCTAGAAAAGCTAAAAAGGCAAACACAGAATTTCTTGTATTCTTATAGTTTATCTCTCAGTTTTTCTCCTTCTAAACGCAATTGAAAAACATTGACACTCATTAAAACTCATGTATTTACCACTTTACTTGAGCACTGAGTCATAGGAATGACGACATGATGCTGCATGTCATTGCAGCTTATGTAATATGACACTTTTGACAAAGCAGCTTAGATACTATATGTTTTAGAATAAAAGTTATGATATACACTCTGCAAGACTACAATTCATTATTTTGCACATTATGCAGTCATTACATCAAACACCACCCCATGTATTGTGACAGTTATCAATAACAAGACACTTGATGCACAATTGGTCATAAACTGTTATGACAACTCATAACAAAAGAACATCTAGGGAGCAGTAGTGGCTTAGCACTTAAGGCTTTGGGTTACTGATCGGAAGGTTGGGGGTTTAAGCCCTGTCTCTGCCAAGCTGCCACTGTTAGGCCCTTGAGCAAGCCCCTTAACCCTCTCTGCTCCAGGGGCGCTGTATCATTGTTGACCCTGTGCTCTGACCCAACATCCTGGGGTATACAAAGTGAAGAATTTCGATGTGCTGTAATGTATACGTGACCAATAAAGACTCATTATCTCTGCCATGACATGTTCATGATGTGGTTGGGTCAAGCCTCTGAAGGAGGGGTCAAGTAAACTTTGAAAAGAAAAAGAATTATATTTATAGATGTGAAACTTCAAACGCACCTCTTTTATCAGTCTGGTCTTGATTGCCTATCAAGCAGCGTTTGTCTGTATTAACAGCAGAAAAAACCTCCACATTACTTGTAAAATGCAAATAAAGAGCAGGTCAGTGAGAAATGTGGTTGTCTATGTGGGGATGTGTAGTGTCTATTAATAAAAATATATTAGCAGCATCAATGTAACAGCTGACAGCATAATTATCCACTGTCTCAACACTGCTGCTTCTCCAAACAACATCAACATCAATTACATTCTTTTATGGTCCAATGTACACAAAGTCAAATGAGGTAAACCCCACTGAGATACTAGGGGTGAGAATAATTCAGAGATTTCTGTTGTTGTTCCAAATGGACCGACTCCTGGACCTTAACTTGTTAGAGTAGTTTTATCTACTGAACAAAGCACACAAGAGATTACAAAAAAAGGTGGGGAAAACCCCAAAATAGTAAAAAAAATTATTGGTCATAAGTTGGAAAAAGGAACTTAGTCATACAAGATTATAGACAGGGAGCTGAGAATAGGCAGCCATAGTGACATACATAGAACTAGCTCACTTACATACACACACATGCATTAAGAGACAAGCACGCCTACTGTACTTGAAAAGAACCCATTTATACATGTGATTGGCTAAGAGAAGGAGTGCACTGAGTGCGCAAGAGAGCGAGAGAAAGGAGAGTGGAGAGAGAGAGTGTGTGGGTGTGTGAGAAAGGGAGAGAGGACATCACAGAAATGGAGGTCACTTAAAGTAAGTCCGGGTTACTTCTAAATTCGTGCTCTCTTGATTGAAATAGGTTCTTTTCATGTGCTTTGTGTGTTGCAAATTTGTACGCACAGAATATAGAAACGAATGCAGAATGCAGAACTTCTGTACAGAATAAAATAGTCAGTGATAGACAATCAAAACCTGGAGAAAGGATAGGTTGTGAAATAAGACAGTTGTGTGAAACCAAGAGGAACGTCTGTGACGTTGGTGACACTCCCGTTCACCTTCCTCTTTTACTCAGCTGAACTGCTTTGGTGTTAGCAGCGTGTGTGTGTGTGTGTGTGTGTGTGTGTGTGTGTGTGTGTGTGCGTTTGTGTCCAAGTGCATATGTGTATGTGCAAGCTTGAAAACAGATTGATTAAGATCTCTCTTTATAATACATGGGATTTTCAGGTGTGTGTTTGTGTGTGTGTGTGTGTGTGTGTGTGTGTGTGTGTGTGTGTGTGTGTGTGTGTGTGTGTGTGTGCGCGCGTGTGCAGAATTGTATGCTTCAGCAAGCAGTAACTATGTAAAATACCATAAGTTAATGTATTAAAATACAGAAGTGTACAAAGTCCACCTGAGCATAATTAAGAGTGTGTGACAATGTGAGAAAAGAGAGAGAGAGAGTAACAAAGAATTTGTTTTTAAAATTTGTACATGTATGCTTATGTAGTATATATCCAATCTATTTTCCATAAAAACAAATTTAAAAAAAAATGGAGGGCTAGGTACTCAGGGGGTAATGATTGAAGGATTTGGATTGATGCATTGATTTAAAAAATAATGATTCATATTAATCAACGCGACAATCATTATTTGATTATAATGGATTAGAATTCATTATAAACTTAATAACTTAAACCTTTAATAGGCCAGAAAGGTAATTTTCCTGTAACTATAATCCTTAAAATAGTCCTTCTCTACCTGAGATTATGAGCAAAGTTAGTCACATATCGATCGGAGGCTTCTAAACCAAATCCTATACAATCATACTGTAGCAAATTCAGTCTTATTGTCAAATACTGAATCGTTGCCTTATAAAGATAGATTAGCATGAAATGACCATGATGCATTATCATGAGATAACCATGACCATGATTTCAGCAGGACAGAGAAAGACAAAGAGGAAATGTACAGAGAAAAGGGAAGCAGGACAGTCATAAGGAATGAAGACATGTCTAATGATTTGAGGATATAAACTGTACTCTAATTGGTTATGCTAAATTACCACTTGGCGTGAATGTGTGCGTGTGTGTGTGTGGGTGTGTGTGTGTGTGTGTGTGTGCATGGTGCACTGCGATGGACTGGCGTCACACCCTCACTCCCGGTGTTCCCAGAATAGGCTCCAGATCCGTCATGACTATGATCAGGATAAAGCAATTAACGAAAGTGAGTGCATTTTCAAGCAAGCAAACAGGAAATTACAGCTCCACTTGAGTTAGCATAGAGTTGCCAATTAACAATAATAATATAGACTTAATACAAATAACTTAATTAGTGAAAGGTGTTCTTTTGCTTCTTGGATGAGATTTTTAAAGTTTAATGCTCTTAGGAAAAAGGGTACCTTTTGTTGATATTTCCAGCTTTCTAAAGGGGCTCTGTTTGGAATCCACTGTTGTCTGGTTCTACATAGAACCTTTCATCATGAGCTAAACCAAATAACCCTTTAAAGTGTTAGACTGACCTTTTTTACAAGGATGTATATAATAAAGTGATGCTTTAACATTTTCACTTTTTCTTTAGAACAGTTAGGGACTAGATTAATTGATGTTTTGGATATTATCTACAGGCATGCAGTATGAATTAGGATATATGTATAGTATATACATATACATGCAGTACTGTGTTAAAATCTTAGGCACCCTATTTTTAAGTACAAATTTTATTTTAGATTTTCATTTCAGGACTTCTGTATTATCAAGTCAGTACAAAAACATTTTTAGATTTCTAAACATTCTCTAGTTCTCTAGCACAACATTTAATATTACAGAAAAAAAATGTTTGTATGTCAGTAAAGAAACAGCATATTATGTAAGACTTTTCAGACAAAAAAAAAAAAAAAAACATAATGAAGGCTGCTGCAAAAATATGAAGCAAGTCTGTAGAAGAACTGTGACTGGTTCTGTTAGAAGCTCAATAAAACTTGCCAGCTCATTTCCTTATAAAACTGCACTAACTGTACCAGCGGCTACTATTTTTTGTTTTTTAAAGCAAATAGTTGTCACACCATTTTTTGTTTTAATGTAGAAACATTTCATTTCTTTATTTTTGAAGGCATCTTTGCTCTACAGCATTTCTTTGCACGTACCTTTTGCACAGTACTGTATATATGATCAGTATTTTCTGTGACCAGACTTTGTCTTGGTTTACTATCAAGTGGTTTTATAAGAAATTCTGTATGATGTTTGATAAGTGCTCTTTATGTAATCTGTTGCTTTTTTTTATTGACACTGAAATTTTCTTTGACAATTTGAAGTGTTTCTACTAACACACTAATGGAGAAGACATAAAATCATTTAAGACAAAATGTACAGTATATTAACATAAAAAAATAAAGCACTAAATACGTTTGCATGACACCACTGAGCTCTCATAGGAGAGACAGATGTTCAAAATCTGTTGTACAAAAGAAAGGTTTTTATAGCTAGAATCTAAGCCCTAGATTAAAATTGTTGATGTTTTCAGATTAACCAGGTCAGATTTGATGCAACAATGAATTCAAGGCTCTGCACAAATAAATGCAAGCCACGAACCTCACGTCTGCAGTATGAAAAGCCCCATCTCTACTGAATAGTTGGTTTCGTAGGAAATGCGCATCAAGCGGACGCTTGTGGGTCTGAAACTCCAATTTTCCCCTTAACCAATGTACATATGAAAACCTCACCTTCAACCTCAGCAGGAACAAAAGAACAACAATGCAAAAAGCAGTCACTTTTTTCTGCATGCTCCCATTTAAGGCCAGGAAGCATGGTTTAGCTGATGGTTCTGTTAGTTGTGTATGTAATCTTCACTAGTTTTGTCTTTTGAAGGATCCACATGTTCTTATTAAACTCCTGATTCTTCCTGGAGCATTAATGTATTTTGCTGCATTAGGTTGTCCAGGATTGGAATTTCAGGCCACCACAGAATAGAGATGGGCAGTGAATCATTTAAAAGATGTATCCCAAATTATCTGCAATCAAGCAGAATTTTTTTTTATAAGAGTTACTAGCAGACGCACGGTGGCTTAGTGGTTAGCCTCACAACGCCAGGGTTGGGGGTTCGATTCCCGGCACTGCCCTTTGTTTGCGGAGTTTGCACGTTCTCCCCATGCTGCAGGGGTTTCTCCGGGTACTCCGGTTTCCTCCCCCTGTGTGTGAATGTGTGTGTGATTGTGCCCTGAGATGGATTGGCACCCAGGGTGTACCCTACTTTGTGCCCGATGCTCCCTGGGATAGGCTCCAGGTTCCCCGCAACCCTGACGGATAAGCAGTATAGAAGATGGATGGATAGAAGAGTTACTGGTCGACAATTTTATGATATTTCCAATCAATATAGCTTGTCACACTCACTTACATGCTACCAACACAAGTAAAATCACTAAAGAGCCAGATTGTGATTGCATCTGCCTCTATACCTCTATACACAGTATAAAAGCTTTTGCTCTTTTTTCCCCTCACAAAGCTGTTAGGTTTATTTTTAACTGGAGCTCTCAGATGAGTCATTCACTGAACAGTCATTTCAAATTAAGCTGTCTATCTAAGTCATTTAGCTACCGGATCATAACAGACTGATTGGAGAGACTACTATATTGTTGTTGCTTGGTGAAGGGCCTAAATGTGCTCTGAATCACATTCAGTGTGTTTAGACTTCAGGGAAAAGTGAGAGAAAGTCAAAAGGGTTGCGGAAAAAATAAGATCTGACCTCCTTTTAAGAACGAAAAGATCCCTAGAACAAGAATTATCAGGTAACATGAAATTGTCTTGTAATGATACAAAAGTACAATTTTCATGTAAAACCTGATACTTCTCTATTCTTCACAATATTCTATCAGACACAGTCAAAGCTCACACAATATTACATTCATTACATTTACAGCATTTGGCAGACGCCTTTACCCAGAGCGACTTACATTTATCTCATTTATACAACTGAGCAGTTGAGAGTTAAGGACCTTGCTCAAAGGCCCAGCAGTGGCAGTGCTGGGGTTTGAACTCATGGCCTTCTGGTCAGAAGGTCTTAACCACTGAGCTACCAATGTTCCTCAACAATGCAAAAGTTAACGTGTTTGCATTCTATAACTTCAATATTGTGGAAATGTTATAGGAACATTTATATACGTTCACTGACCACTTTATTAGGAACACCTGTACACCTTCACATTCATGCAATTATCCAGCTTCCAATCAAGAACAACAATAAAAACATAGCCTGGTCTTTATCCAAAATTCAGCTGTCCAGTCTGGGTGAACCTGTGGCCACTGTAGCCTCAGACTCCTGTTCTTGTCTGAAATCAGTGGCACCCGATGTGGTCGTCTGCTGTTGCAGCCCATCTCCCTTAAGGATTGACATGCATTCTGAGATACTTTTCTGATCATCAAACTTGTAAAAAGTGGTTAAACATGAGTTACTGTAAACTTCCTCAAACCAGTCAGGCTATTCTCCTCTGACCTCTAGATATGTTATATATGAAAATCCCAGGAGATCAGCACTTTCTGAAATACTTAAACCAGCCCATCTGGTCACTGAGATCACATTTTTTTCCCCATTCTGATGTTTGAAGTTTATGAAACTTATGAGCTGTATCTGCATGATTTTATGCTGTGCACTGATTGGATAATTGCATGGATAAAGCATGTGTACGGGTCTCCTTAAAAAAGTCTGTGTGTATGTTACATGAAAACATTCCTATGTTTAAGTTTTCATGGGTGCAGTAAATCTTCAGGTTGTACGGTTTGGGGGTATTTATTGTATTAATAACTTTCAAGAGAGAAAAAATGAGAGGCTAATGAGGGAACAATTGTTACAATGTAAATCAATTTTACAAACTAATTAAATGAAATTTGGCTAATTTCAGTTGTGTAATAGAAGTTAAGCTCTTTAAGAACAGTACACTCTGGAGTGCTTTATTTCCTTAGTTGATTTGGATGCCCTATAAATTTGCTTGCTAGGGGTCTTTTGAAATGTTGACTAATGTGGAACGTGAATGCATACAGTCAGACGCTACAGTATACGTATGTCTATATTACCACAGGTGTGTAAATAAATATACATCAGTGTATTTCTAACAGTGGTCTATAATAGCAAGATATAAATCATATTCTCTACATGAGGCACACTGCTAAATTATTTGCTGTCCTATCCAAAGTCGTTGGGTGATTTTTCAAACTCTGAAGCCCAAGTGTTTGAGACGGACGAGGTCAGTGTGTGCATCATAGATGAGAACAGTCTGGGTCTCTCAACTGTTTTTAGCACACCAAGGAATGGGGGTTAGGAAACACTTTCATTCTTATGCTTACGCTCCATATCATTTATTACAGTGCTTCCCATAACCATTCCCATAAAATATAACCATCGGCCTGTCATATGAGAACAAAACAGATTTATTAAATCCGACTGGTGTATGAGAGCATGCACTCATTTTGAAGACCTCTCAAATTGCGTGGGCTTAGAATAACCTCTCAGCTCAAACCTAAACAAAAGCTTACTTAGAGGAAAGAGTCCCTCTAGAGCGCCACGTAGCACAGATGACAAACATCTTTTATATTTACTGTACAAATCTAGTTTCATGCTCTTGGATCAAGATGCTGAACATTTTCAAGCTGATTATATTAAAACGAATACGCATTTCCTGGTACTTCCTGATTATGTGCTGTAACTGATTCAGTATTAATTAATGAAACATAATTCATTGTGAAACATGAGCCTCACAAAAAAATAACCATTTATGGAGCAAACGCATGGGTTGCAAGCCACTGATATAAAATGGCTACTAGGGCACTTCTCTAAGACAGATTACAATACCGAAATAACATAACATAACATGACATAACATAGCAAAACATAATAAAATTTACATACCACAGAAAGACCATAACAATATCATGGTCAAGAGTATAATAAATGTAGATAATATAGGATACCATAATAAAACTGTCTTAGTATCAGAGTTAAACATATACAGTAAAAATCCTCCCTTTTCTGCCATAATGTCTATAGCTTGTATAGATTGTTATTCACTATAGTGAGTAACTCACATAGTAAAATTCTCATTTTTCCAGTTCATTTTTTAAAAAATGTATTCCTTAGCAAAACTTCTTGGGACAGTATAGAAAATGCAGAAAAACAAAAAGAGTCGTTTGAAAATTCAGTTCACCCTGTACTATATTGAAAACACATTATGTGATGTTTTACTTTGTGAATTTAATTTATTTTGGAAAATATACAGTCATTTCAAATCTGATGACTGCAACACACTCCAAAAAAGTTGGGACAGTCGACTGTGCAACATGACCTTTTCTTTTAATAACACTTATTAAGCGTTTGGGCGCCGAGTGAACACACCGGATGGTTAAGTTTAGCAGGTGGAATTTTCCCCCATTCATCCATTATGCATTTCTTCAGCTGCGCAACTGTACAGGGTCTTCGTTGCCTTATTTTGCGCTTCATAACGTGCCACACATTGTCAATCTGAGACAGGTCAGGACTGCATGCAGGTCATGCTCGCACCCGCACTCTCTGCTTACGCAACCATGCACTTGTAATCTGGGCAGAATGTGGTTTGGCGTTGTCCTGCTCTGGATGGCAGCATGTGTTGCTCCAAAATGTGTACATATCTTTCTGCATTAACGGTGCCCTCACATATGTGCAAGTTACCCTTGCCAAGGGCACTGACACACCACCATACCATGACAGACGCTGGCTTTTGGACTTGACGCTGATAACAGCTTGAATGGTCCTTTCCTTTTCCTCTTTGGCTCGGAGAACACGACGGCTGTTTTGTCCAAAAACTTTGAAATGTCGACTCATCACACCACAAAACACGATTCCACTGTGCTACTGTCCATCTCAGATGAGACCGAGCCCAGAGAAGTCAGCGGTGCTTCTGGACAGTGTTGATGTAAGGGCAAATGGTGTTGACTGTGAAAGGTTTACCAAAGTATCCCCAAGACCATGTCAGGGTATCCATTACAGTCTCGTGACGGTTTTTAAGACAGTGAAGTCTGAGGGATCGGAGATCATGCGCATTCAGAAGTGTTTTTCGACCTTACCCTTTACGCACTGAGATCTGACCGGATTCCTTGAAACTTTTAATTATATTGTGCACTGTAGAAGGTGAAATGCACAAAATGCTACCGATTTGTCTTTGGGGAATGTTGTTCTCAAAGTGTTGGATTATTGGCTGACGCAGCTGTTGGCAGATTGGCGAGCCTCGACCCATCCTTGCTCTTGAAGGACTAGGCATTTTTTTGGAGGCTCCTTATATACTATTATTAGACGATTATCTCACCTGTTTCACATCACCTTCTTATTTCAACTTGTCACATCACTATTAGTCCTAAATTGACTCTGTCCCAACTTTTTGGCACGTGTTGTTTGAATCAAA
The DNA here is from genome assembly GCF_001660625.3 of Ictalurus punctatus. Taxonomy (NCBI): domain Eukaryota; kingdom Metazoa; phylum Chordata; class Actinopteri; order Siluriformes; family Ictaluridae; genus Ictalurus; species Ictalurus punctatus. The sequence goes on from NC_030429.2 coordinate 9,860,980, forward strand.
ATAAATGTTTATCTTCAAAAAACTATGCAATTGATTAGGTAAAGCATCAAATACCTTATTTATTTATATATTTACTATATACTTATTTACTACTTACTATTATTTTATACGTATTTATTTTATACGTATTTACCTATTATTTATATGTATTTATACATTTATTTATTTACTTACCTTTTTTTTCCTTCTTTTTTTCTTTCCCATTTATTCATCTGAGCAGTTGAGGGTTAAGGGCCTTGCTCAAGGGCCCGACAGTGCCGGCTTGGCGGTGCTGGAATTTGAACTCACAAATTTTCTTTGAATTCTCCTTTCTTTTTTTTCTTTTTTTCAATTAACACTTTTATTGATTCACAAGTTAACACAAATAGACAAACAACATATATAATGAATCAAACTATTTTAACATAAATCCTCACTATAACCCCTCCCCCTACCAACCTCCCATCCCACGTGAATTCTCCTTTCTTATTTACATTGATCCTTTGGAAATATTGTATGTAAACAATTATGCCAATAAAGTAGTGTGAATTGAATTGAATTGAATTGAGAGAGAGAGAGAGAGAGAGAGAGAGAGAGAGAGAGAGAGAGAGAGAGAGAGAGAGAGAGAGAGAGACAGAGGTCACTGAAGTTGAAAGAACATCAAAATGAGCACAGTTTAATCAGACAGTTTTAGGGGACACAGCCCATACTTTCGATTTGTAGAAGTAATTCTCCCTCACTTTAATAAATGAGGCGTGATTAATATGTCAGGATGCGCTCTCTCCCTTTCTCTCTCGCTCTCTCTCTCTCTCTCTCTCTCACACACACACACACACACACACACACACACACAGTGGTGGGAAAGGCTCCTTATAGGGGAGGAGAGTAGGGGGTCTGCCCAGATATGGTGAGGGATTAATGGTTATAAACAACAGCTGAGGGTTTCTACCAGAGTCTCTGAGTGTGTTTGTTTTAAATATATTTAGATACCCAAAATTTGTGTTAAAGAACATGTGTGTGTGTGTGTGTGTGTGTGTGTGTGTGTGTGTGTGTGTGTGTGTGTGTGTGTGTGTGTGTGTGTGTGAAATATATGTTCTTTTCGCTGTGACAAATGTGAAAGCTATGTGGAAATAATATTGATATGAAACATAATTTCTTTTATCCTGATGTCCTCTAAGGGTAAGGAGAGTATATGGGCACTGTTCCAACACACACACACACACACACACACACACACACACACACAACATGCACACCAAGCCACTTGTTTTCTCTATCTCAGTTTGTAGTGTGTGTGGAAGAGGGCTTGAGCAATTAGGCTGATATTTATCAGGCTTTAACTCCACAGTCCTGCAGCCAAACTTCCATTAAGTGCTACCAACAGTGAGAGCAAATACACCAGACTGGCACAAAGCCCTCAAACACAGTATCTCACAAGCTCCTGCCTCCTCTCCCACTTTTATGTACACACACACACACACACACACACACACACACACACACACACACACACACACACACCCTTTCATCATGTTATCAGTGTCAAACAATTTTCCACATTCAGTCGAAAGGTTTTATCACAGGGAAGTGAACGTTTAAGTTTGCACACAAGAGGAAGTATAACAAGTTATTGTTCTTCTTAGAAGACTTTCACACATAGCTGATTAAGCTGAAACACGATTTACTGTTTTAGGTGTGAGTGAAATGGTAAAAATATTAGATCACAATATTTGGCGTCCCATTTAGGGTGTATTCCTGCCTCAAGTCCAGTGTCCCCATGATAGATTGAGGCTTCACCACAACCCTGACCAGGATAAAGCATTTACTGAAGATGCCTGAATGAGTGAATGATTAAAAAAAAATCCACACTGGAGGCACTGGAAAACAAATCTTACTTTATAAATCATTCTAAATTTGAAAAACAGTTTGTGTTTTCACCAAGTAAAAAAAAAAAGTAAAAATTAGAGCAACCATGTGTCACAGTACTATCTATAGATTTGATGTGCAGAGGAATCAGGATATTATCATGAAGCTTAATGAGACATGGTTTATCATAATTCTGATACATTGTTATAAAAGACACCTAAATTCATCTTTTCTCATCTGCAGGAGCTGAAAGGAAAAATATGATGCACTGCTTATGCTCACCAGAAGAGGGTGGCAGACTCTAACATGTCTTATAAAATGGACTCCTCTGGCCCCAAAAAAGGATTCACCTGTGGAAGGTCAAACAGTGGACTTGATAATGCATTTTCTGTAACACAACTAACATAGAGATCTTACACATGCAGCATGTTGGCTATTCACCTAAAAATGATCAACTGTCCACATTAAGATACACTTGGTAATGCTCTCCTGCTTACATACACTGGTTCAGTATTAAAATGTTGTCTCAGATAGCATTAGGTGTGATTCTCTCCTGCCTCATCTTGTTAACGGTGTGTGGAAACGTGCTGGTGTGTCTGGCTGTCTGCGCAACCAGACGTCTACGCAGTGTCACCAACTGCTTCATTGTGTCCCTCGCCATTACTGACTTACTACTCGGAGCTCTCGTCCTCCCTTTCTCCACTCTCATTGAGGTGACTGGGGATTGGCCACTGGGAGCTCACTTCTGCAATGTCTACATTTCAATGGATGTCATGCTGAGCACTGCTTCTATTCTTAACCTCCTGGCCATTAGCATAGATCGTTACATTGCAGTCACGGTGCCTTTACGCTACCCCACTCTGGTGCTGCCATGGCATGTTGGTACGTCATTAGCAGTAATCTGGCTGGTATCTATTGGTGTCTCGTTTGTTCCTATTCACCTGGGCTGGAATACGGTGGACCAAACGGTGCAGAATCATGGTAAGGACGACCCTGCGGGAGACTGTCGCTTCGAGCTAAATCCCACTTATGTGGTAGTGGATTCAGTAGCAACCTTTTATCTCCCCCTGGTGGCAATGTGCTGGACTTATTACAGAGTGTTCCGCATTGCACGGGCCCAGGCAAAGAGAATCCTTTCCATACATCGAGCGTACTCTTCAACCACTATGTCTTCATTATCAGGAGCATCAGCGTTAGCACTACGTGAACACAAAGCTGCAGTGAGATTAGCAGTTGTGCTGGGCGCCTTTGTAGTTTGTTGGTTTCCCTATTTTACTTTTTTCACCATTATGGGGATACGAAAGGAGACAGATCTTCCACGCACTGCATACTCAGTGGTCATGTGGCTAGGCTATGTTAACTCTACGTTAAACCCATTCCTGTATGCCGCGCTTAACAGGGAATTTAGGTCTGCTTATTGCAGGCTTTTGTGTGGCTGGAGGGGCATCAACACACCAACAGGAACGCCAACTACTGCACTAGAGGCGGGGCTGTTGAATGGGCTCACCCCTTCCAGCAGCAGGACAGAATTCATACCTGGAGCCTGTATCATGCTACAGGACATGAGCAACGGAAACAGGGATGGCAGCAATGGGACATCTCTTAGCATCATCAGTGTCCTGTCTAATGGCCACAACAGGTATTGGAGGCACAAAACTAATGGACAACAATTAGAATACACATTACAAGGTCCACTTTATAAATGTATTTAATTTTATTAATGAATACATTTTTGACTTGTTACAAGGGTGTGATGTTCAATAATCATCTCTCTATCCCTGTTTATTTCTCTCTGCCAGATCATAATACTTTGAACAAATCTGGACGCTGTCTCTCTTTCCATAACCCCAATCTAGGCTTCACCCCAGTTTCTAACGGCCCCCTAGTATGAAGCAGGTAGCTAAAGATAAAATTACTCTGAAATATATGCATAAAAAGAAGGTTTAGGAGTTCTGCAATTCAAAATGGAGATTAATTTTCTTTCTGTTATCTTCAGTAGGAGTTGTCAGCCATAGTCTGATGAAACATTTGGTCCTCTTGAGAGTTCTGAGGAAAGAAAAGCTCTGAAGAAAGATTGAAAGATTGTGTATTGAATCTTACAAGAACAGCTAAAAAAATATGAATAATGGGGCAACAGTGTGTTGGGGGAAGCTAACAACGACAACACATCTAATAACAAACAAACACATCTCTGCAAACAGACGAGGCCTGATTGTTGGAGGCTACAGGGATAGAGACTATTAGAAACGAACAGAAAGCGT
>NC_030429.2:9867585-9875085 GCF_001660625.3 Ictalurus punctatus
AAAAAATTTTAGCCTTTGCAGTTTATTTCTGTTAAGTTTAGTGGGTATCATACAGTAATTAATTTAAAATTTAAATAATACATTTTGCTAAGCATTTATTATACTGAAGATATTATATGACAGCAGATCTTACTGACACAGGAACTGCAGTCAATAAAAATGCAATATGCTAATTGGAAGGGGGGGAAAAAGAAAATTATTTAAAACATTTAGGCTACCTTTTGTGATATTATTTCTAATTCATATTTGAAATTTAAAAAAAAAATGCAGTGTGTGTATTTTCCATGTTATTTACAATGTATGAATATTCTGCTAACATGTTATTCCTTTGTCTTCAGATTGAGACACATCTTCTTTTGTTTTGGGGTTTTTTCTCCATATGTGGAAGCAGATTTTAAAACATGTATAAAATATTATGTGGCAGGAAAAAAAAACTCATTTCTGTAGGAAAATAAGACCTGGACTTTGCTGGAAATAATAGGCCAGTTAATGTATTCAGTTTAATAATTGTGCTTTGTGTTGTATAATTGTATAGCTCGAATTATTTATTAGTATTTTTTATAACAATTGTTGGTATAATGTTTGCCTTGAATTAATTGTTTGTAATGAATGAATGAATGAGCATACTATGAAAACTCCCTTGTAATTACATAGTGCAATATTTGTAAAAAAAAAAAAAAAAAAAAAAAGGGGGGGGGGGGGGGGAGAATATCCAATGCACTTACATGTATATTATATTCCAATGTTCAAAAGCAATGTTTCCTTGTTGATACAGAATACCCAAAATCCACTTTCCTGTTTGTTCTGATATTTCATGTATTTGTTCTTTTTTTTCCTTTGTAGTTATTGCGACATGGAAATTGATTTAATGTGATAAAGAAAGTAGGCCAAACAAATAAATAAATGTGATGAATTTAGAGTGATTATCCCACAGGTTCTTAAGTAATTAACACTGATTAGTATAAAAGTGAAAAATAATGACATGATTCTATGCTGTTTTGCTCTTCAGAAACCTAATTGCCTAAATCATTAGCACTGCAATTAGCAAAAATGTCTATTCAGTGGAGAATTATTGGAATAATAATAAGTGATAACAGCTGGGGGTGCATGGTGGCTTAGTGCTCCGTGGGATAGGCTCCAGATTCACCACGACCCAATAGGATAAGCTGTATAGAACATGGATGGATGGATAACAGCTGGGTTAATGCTACATTTCACCATCCAACTATTAAAATAAACTCTAAACACTCATTTTAAAGATGCGAAAGGAAAAGAACTAAGACATATGAGTACAGAATAAACAAATAACCTTACAGAGACAAATCAAGTGCTCTAATGCTGATAGATTTGATCCGAAAGGACACGGGGTTCGGTCTTAAAGATCGGTGTCATTCCAGGAGAAGGATGAAAGTGAGTCCAAAGGAAAGACCACTCTCTCTGTCTCCCTCCTTCTGTCACACATTCATTGTGGGTCTGTGATGGAATTTAATATGCAACGTTTGTTATTGAATAACAGTCACATGTGTCTCAGCACATGCTGCTCGCAATATCTCTGAGAGTGCAGGTAATGTGATAGAGGCAGCAGGACCTATTCATCACTCTGGCCGCTCGCAATGCGCTTTATTATTTTAATGCATTTCTCAGCAATTAAAAATGATAGATTGCAGCTTGTGGTTTCATCCAGGAGGTCTGGGTGTGTGATTGTGTGGTCACTTAAACTTCCAATTACTGGTGTTAGAGTGCAGCAAGAGAGTGAACTACGCATCTTTTACCTCTTATGCTTTCTCTGAGTCTCTCTCATACACACACACACACACACACACGCACACCGAAAATTACACTCTTTTACTCCTGTATCTGTCATATCTCCCTTCAGTAAATGAACAGCACAGCACCGTGCCTCCCACCCACACTCATCAGAAACATGTTATGTTAATTAGTTAAGGAGGATTGCATTACAGCTGATGCTCAATTAATTTGTAATTAAGCATTATTAGTTCAGAGATTTATCTATACGTCTCTCAAGCACAAGGGTATGCATGAGCAGATCAGAGAGAATCGTTTGAACTAAAATGGTAACATGACTATGAATAAATCCTAGTAGTGCCAGTGAGCATATGTTAACATCAGCATTTTACAGTGGAGAATGGAAATATATAGTATATGTTAAATTCGTATGCATAATTAACTTAGATAATGATTCGAATATGACATTATAATATCTTGGTGTTATACAACTTGTTTCAATAAATTTGTTTCCTTTTCATTTTAAATCGGAATTTTAGGATCCTGCTTTTCTTAGAGCGACTCATAATAATTTATGGGCTTTTTTTTTTTTTTCCCCATATTAAGCACAAAGTTAAAATCATATTCATATTGTGGCTGTGCATTTAAGCAGACAAAAGCTCAAGCTGTGTACCATGATCTAATATTGATATACAGTATATTCTATGTGTAACAAAGTTCAAAACAGGACTGTATTTGAGAAATTTGTGGAATTCAATTCCTAACCATTTTCTACTAGCTATTCAAAAAAATATGTTTTTGTTGTTGTTGAATTGAAATGGAGTAAGAATACTTATTTAATTTTTAAAATACACTGAAAATGAAATTTATTTAAGAAAATATTTGCTAATTCAAGGGAACATAGTACATATACATATATACAGTATGTATCAATATCGATGTAACACTGTTGTTATGTTGTGATATGCTGCATTACATTTTAAAAAAATATCATTTTACAAATGTTCCACTATGCTTCCATCTTAATCCACATTTTCATTAGCTAACCATTCAATGTCTGAAATATTTTCATTATCAGTTATGTCTTATACTGTATACTATGCAGACCGTATATTATTTGAATCTGAAGTCTGAAAAGGTTCATTGATGGAAACACTGTGTGCTGTTAAACATCAGATAGGTAACTAAACATATAGTTTTTTAGTTAACTGTTGTTGTTTTTATTATTTTTTATTTTTTACTATTTCTATTAGTCTGTTTTTCACTTTTAATGTACAGTTGCATAGACACTCTACTGCCAGCATTAGTTAGTCATGCTACCTACTACGAGCCCTCTGCTTTTATTTCATGGTGCATGATGGGACAGGTTGGTGTTCATTTTTGTTTGTTTGCTAAATATAATCCATCGTCAGAGTCTTTTTAATGCCCTATGTTTGTAGACAGCTATGCATACTCAAACTTTGTCTAGAATAGACCTTTAATCTGCTGTCACCTCATCGAGTACACAGAAGCACTCAGTCTAAGATAGCAACACACACACTACACGGTTATCTTTAACAAACACAGTCCCCTAACCCTCACACTCTTGAGTTTCCTCTGTGAAGGACAATCTGCTCTACATTTGTCCCTGCCATCTTGCACCTCTCTGCATGAGTGTCAGTAGCCTGTGTGTGTGTATATTCTATATGTGTTACTCAACTACATTTCAGTTCATCCTAACAACATGAATGTATATGGGAATGTGTATGTGTAAAGTTAGACCTTCAGGTGTAGTCTGTGGTCCTGAGTAAATGTGTAAAAAAAAAAATTAAATATCAAAATTTTTCTTTATCCATTTTTCCTGTTGAGAGAGTGAGAGATGGGCAGCTGTTGAGTCCTCTCCCGGCCCATAGGGGGCCTCACACCAATCAGCAGAGCGCAGTGGGAATCAATTATCACCAGAGGAAGGGGGCAGGAAACACCCCCAAAAACATATGACACATTGTCTAATAGAATAACAATCACACCTTAACACACACACATGCAGTGATCACCTAATGGCCTTGCACCTTTTGTTGAATTGAATTTTCATTAGTTTAAGATAAAAACACTGCTGTTCAACCCTGAACACACACCAGAGCGCACTTGTCTAGTGACACTGTAAAAAAAAATAAAATAACTTTAACACTAATGTTAACCACTTAAGGGAAATTTGGTGAGGAAAACAATGTAAATAATACCATTATATCCATAATATCAATATATACCAGCAGTGTTGAATGCTTGATTCTGACTGGCCTGAAGAGATTGATTAACTTTCTATAACATCAACCCTGATAATACTGGCTATAATTCAAATCATGGGTTTATAGCTTATTAATAAGCTTGTACTAATACATTATTGTTTTTATAGTAATAATTTATACAGGTAACCCTGTCTAACTGTTGATATGGTGAAGTTGTCTGTGAGGAGACATTTGTTTAGCACTTTTCTAAGGAGTCTCCATTGTCAGTGTTTTGTAACAGCCAGAGATAAAGCTCTTGGTAAAGTCTTCAGGAAAGAGGGATTTCTCAGTAACACAACAAGCTGCATTTTATTTTTGTCTCATTAACTTCAAGAGATGAAAATAATGTATATGATAACAAGAACTATCTTGTTTCAAAGGCATTCCCCAACATATAACTATGAACTGAAAAAATGTACAAAATGTCATTTTTTTAATAAACAAGAGTGTATTTTTCTTTAAATACAAATTTCTGTGATGTAGGATGGCTAAAACATTACTTTTGACATGCTTTTCTGGAAAATAATCAACTTTTGGTATGGTAACAGTACATTCCCTTCACATCAGGCCATATCTCACCACCCTGTCGTTGATTATTTTCCTATAACAGTATGCCCGGTTGTCTATTATTCCTTATTATTTACTGTATGTTTACATTTAGTGATTTAGCAGATGCTGATCCAGAGAGATTTACATGAGTGACTTACAAATACAAAAACACAGAGATACAGAAGATTTGGAGAATCTATAAGGATTAATAACCTGAAATATTAAAAATGTGTGCTGGTTTGTACAAGTGTTAGACTGAATTAGAATTATTCTAGATATTGTTTAAAGACTATTGTGAAAGAAGCAGAGATGCCAGGGGAAATATATTGAGAACCAGCAAAAAACGGCCACAGTGGTCTTGTTGTTTTTTCTGATTTTTTTTCTTCTTGCACTTACTGGTCTTCACAAATGAATCAATCGCTGTGTCTAAAATTATGTCTATTCACTATTCATTACAAAGTGTATTATTTTCAGGGTCTAACTTTTCGTAGTGGGAAACGTCTGAAAACATAGTGCAGAATATCTGGTGCACTATAGTCTATCCCACAGTGCACTGTAATGCCCTGGAAGCTATGGAATACCCTGCACTATGGCCATGCACCTTTAATAAGGAAGACCGCAGCTGTGTTGGAAATACCCTTCAGACTTCTCCTCAGATTTCTACAACTATAAGGAGCAGATTGTTTTATGAAGTCCTTTCTAATTGATACTTAAATCTGAGTTATAGTGAGCTTGGTTACTTTATTGTCTTTGGGGCAAATAATTATGTAGATAGCGAGCTAGCTACCATCGAGCATGTTAATGTGAAAGAATGTGACTAGTGTTGCAGAATGATTAGAAAACACATATAATGTAGTGTTTAAAATATAAATACTTCAGTCACATATTGTATTGCTGTTGTCGTGCTCCCGATTTTCCAAAGAAGAGAATAATGACTAGGGGACCATTTTGAATGCACTGAGCACGTCAGCACACACACTAACAATCTACATATTCCATATTTTTCGATGTTTGCTCAGACATGCAACACACACACACACACACACACATACATACATGCGAAAAATATTAATCTGAGAGAAGGTGGATGTTGTCTCATGCTTCTTTCATTTTCCTCAGTCTTTTACTCTGTCTTGATTCATAAGCTTTACTTTACAATCCATGACAGGTTTAGAAAAACAACTGATTCAACACATGTGACAAATCTAGATTGCACTTCCAACTCACAAAAACAAACGAATGCTGTTTCAGCAGTCTACACTGGAGCAAAGAGGAAAATGAAAGTGCTTCTCATACTTACATACTTTGGTAGCATTTTAAAATCCAGTTCCTTAATACATACTTATTAGCCTAGCAGGCAGTACTTAAAAGTTTGCATATTAGTGCTTAATGAATTATTCAGCATTATAATAAGCTATTATATTGAAAATAATAAAATGGTTTAGTAACAAATCTTAAACAACTGACATAAGCAAATGTTTGCTTGATGGCTCCTTAATTAATATTAACTTATACTGTAAGCGATCAAGAGTTATTCAGTTCAATACAATTCAGTTTTATTTGTATAACACTTTTTACAATTGGCATTGTCATAAAGCAGCTTTACAGAAATATATACATTTCCAATCTAAATTGATACATTGATACATTTGTCCCTGATGAGCAACCCAGAGGTGATGACGACAGTGGTAAGGAAAAGCCCATTGAGATGATATGAGGAAGAAACCTTGAGAGGAACCAAACTCAAAAGGGAACCCATCCTCATCTGGGTAATGGATAGTGTAGTTATGAATAAATCCCTTCTATAACTGTGTGCTACATGATAAAACAAAAGTGCAGCTGTGTAATCAGGAGATTCACCACAGTCTCAATATGAAGTCTATTCTGCTGAACTCATGCACTGTCCACTGATGTAGACCCGGGCGCAAAAAGACACCGCACCAAAACTGCCTGCATCAGTTGCAGTCCAATACCCTCTCCATGGCATCCAAGTGTCCCAAGGCTGTCCATATTGGGCCATCCACAGCAACAGTGACTGGCCTCCAAGTGATGAGAACTCCAGAAGCAGGGCAAGAGGACAGTTCAGGCCCACTGTTATGCCAGGAGCAACACTTGTAGAGTGTTGGTATTATCCAAAGTCTTCGCAGGCGTTGGCGTCATCTGGAATCTTCGTAAAGGCTGGCTCTGAGGTGTAGCTGGCACATTCACTGATTACCTCGGGATGTGTGTCCCGATGTAGGAACAGGAAACAAATGGAGAAGGATTAGCGTGGCTGCTGTTCATTGAATTTCAGGCAGAGATAACCATGCGCAATTGTTATCGTTTTATCAGAGATGACTGCATAACAAGGTTATGAGATGCGTTATATGAATGTTAGGTTAAAGAAATGTTTTTAATCTGGATTTAAACTGAGAGAGTGTGTCTGAACCCCAAACATTATCAGGAAGGCTATTCTAGAGTTTTGGAGCTAAATGTGAAAAAGCTCTACCTCCTTTGGTGAACTTTGATATCCTCAGTATTATCAAAAGTCCAGAGTTTTGAGGCCTTAAAGAGCGTGAAGGATTGTAAAGTGATAGAAGATTGGTTAAATATAAAGGAGCTTGGCCGTTTAGGGCTTTATAGGCGAGTAGCCATATTTTATAATCGATACGGAACTGAACAGGTAACCAGTGTAGAGATGATATAATTGGGGTAATTTGTTCATATTTCTGTGATGTGGTAAGAACTCTAGCAGCTGCATTTTGGACTAACTGTAGTTTATTTATTAAGGATTACAATAATCTAGTCTTGAGGTCATGAACGTTTTAACTAGTTTTTCTGCATCAGAAACAAATAAGATGTTATGTAGCTTGGCAATATTTCTATGGTGGAAGAAGGCTGTTTTTGTTACCAGGGAAATATGATTTTCAAATGACAGGTTGCTGTCTATAATAACACTCAG